>NW_027223803.1:0-298991 GCF_028538775.1 Myotis yumanensis
AGGGTTTTCACACGTTTCCAATCATTTCCATGTACAATCACTGTGTATTTTAAGAGTTCTTCCAACATGAGACAGTTTTCTTAAGTATATATACATGAATCTTCAGGATTTAAACTGTTTCATTCAAAAAACTCTAGCTAATTCAGCCAAAATAGTAAATATAAACATTATTGTCTTTATTTAAAAACTTCATACAGAAATTCTGAGCGCTACAAATGGCAATTCTTCATGTGTGAAAGAACTTCTTCAGAAAAACGCCAAGTCAGTTAGCCAGATTTTTTACATTATCAGTAATCTTGTCATTTCACAGCTTTATAACCTGTAATCTTGGTGTTAAAACAGGGTCTTAACGAAAGTATGGCTGTATTTACTTGTATTTCAAGGGTTTTCACACGTTTCTAATTATTTCCATGTACAATCACTTTGTATTTTAAGAGTTCTTCCAACATGAGACAGTTTTTCGTAGATATATATACATGAATCTTCAGGATTTCAACTGTTTCATTCAAAAAACTCTATCCAATTCAGCCAAAATAGTACATGTGAACAGTATTCTCTTTATTTAAATGTTTCAAACACTACTCCTGAGCTCTATAAATGGCAATTCTACATGTTTGAAAAAACTTTCTTCAGAAGAAACGCCAAGTCAGTTAGCCAGATTTTTAACATTATCAGTAATCTTGTAATTTCAGAGCTTTGTACCTCTAATCTGGGTGTTTGAACAGGGCCTTAACCAAAGTATGGCTGTATTTTCTTGTATTTCAAGGGTTTTCAGACGTTTCCAAACACTTCCATGTACAATCATTTTGTATTTCAGAGTTTTACCAACATGAGACAGTTTTCTTAGAAATATATACAATATACATGAATCTGCAGGATTTAAACTGTTCATTCAAAACACTCCAGCCAATTAGGCCAAAATAGTAAATATAAACATTATTCTCTTTATTTAAAAACTTCATACACAAATTCTGAGCTCTACAAAATGGCAATTCTTCATGTGTGAAAGAACTTTCTTCAGAAAAACATCAAGTCAGTTAGCCAGAATTGTAACATTATCAGTAATCTTTTCATTTGACAGCTTTATACCTCTAATCTTGGTGTTTGAACAGGGCCTTAATGACAGTATGGCTGTATTTACTTGTATTTCAAGGGTTTTCACACGTTTCCAATCATTTCCATGTACAATCACTGTGTATTTTAAGAGTTCTTCCAACATGAGACAGTTTTCTTAAGTATATATACATGAATCTTCAGGATTTAAACTGTTTCATTCAAAAAACTCTAGCTAATTCAGCCAAAATAGTAAATATAAACATTATTGTCTTTATTTAAAAACTTCATACAGAAATTCTGAGCGCTACAAATGGCAATTCTTCATGTGTGAAAGAACTTTCTTCAGAAAAACGCCAAGTCAGTTAGCCAGATTTTTTACATTATCAGTAATCTTGTCATTTCACAGCTTTATACCTGTAATCTTGGTGTTAAAACAGGGTCTTAACGAAAGTATGGCTGTATTTACTTGTATTTCAAGGGTTTTCACACGTTTCTAATTATTTCCATGTACAATCACTTTGTATTTTAAGAGTTCTTCCAACATGATACAGTTTTCGTAGATATATATACATGAATCTTCAGGATTTCAACTGTTTCATTCAAAAAACTCTATCCAATTCAGCCAAAATAGTACATGTGAACAGTATTCTCTTTATTTAAATGTTTCAAACACTACTCCTGAGCTCTATAAATGGCAATTCTACATGTTTGAAAAAAACTTTCTTCAGAAGAACGCCAAGTCAGTTAGCCAGATTTTTAACATTATCAGTATCTTGTAATTTCAGAGCTTTGTACCTCTAATCTGGGTGTTTGAACAGGGCCTTAACCAAAGTATGGCTGTATTTTCTTGTATTTCAAGGGTTTTCAGACGTTTCCAAACACTTCCATGTACAATCATTTTGTATTTCAGAGTTTTACCAACATGAGACAGTTTTCTTAGAAATATATACAATATACATGAATCTGCAGGATTTAAACTGTTTCATTCAAAACACTCCAGCCAATTAGGCCAAAATAGTAAATATAAACATTATTCTCTTTATTTAAAAAACTTCATACACAAATTCTGAGCTCTACAAATGGCAATTCTTCATGTGTGAAAGAACTTTCTTCAGAAAAACATCAAGTCAGTTAGCCAGAATTGTAACATTACCAATAATCTTGTCATTTCAGAGCTTTATACCTCTAATATTGGTGTTTGAACAGGGCCTTAACGCAAGTATGGCTGTATTTACTTGTATTTCAAGGGTTTTCACATGTTTCTAATCATTTCCATATAGAATGATTGTGGTTTTAAGAGTTTGTCCAACATGAGTCAGTTTTCTTAAGTATTATAAGAGTTTTCCAACATGATACAGTTTTTTTAGAAATATATACATGAATCTTCAGGATTTAAACTGCTTCATTCAAAACATTCCAGCCAATTCAGGCAAAATAGTAAATATGAACAATATTCTCTGTATTTAAATTCTTCATACACAAATTCTGAGCTCTATAAACATCAATTCTTCATGTTTGAAAGTACTTTCTTCAAAAAAATGCCAAGTAGAACTAATCCTGCGCGCACTGCTGGCATCAGAGCCCTGGGCTGGGAGCAATCGCGCGAACGGAGTTTGTCCGCCTAGCACAGGCCCAGAAACCCCGTTTCTCAGGGCAGGAGGCAGCACCAAGCACCAGTGACTTGACTGTGTTTCTTATCACCTGCGCCTGAGATCCTGATTTCCTGTGCATTCATACTAGAGCCAGTGAATCCAATTCCTGGTGCAAGGGCACACAGGGACCCTGATTCTCAAGGTGAGGTTGCGCGAAGCAACACAGACTCTGATACTGAACTCTTGGGAACTCTGACTCCTGGCGCAAGCTAGGGGGCTCTGCTCTGGTGCTAAACACGCGTCAGGGGGGCCTCTATTTCAGCACAGTGCAGGCAGGGTCCCTAATTCTAAGGGCACGCGCGAGGCCACATTGAGTGTTGGCAACACTGACACAGAGCAAGCCTGGTTCCCACCAACCAACAACAACCACACATCTTAGTGTCAGAGCTCTTCAGTGACACTAGGGTGGTGGGAGCCTCCCACTGCGCACGGCCCAGGCCCACGCAACTCAACCTTTGAACCATCAGGAGATAATCAGAATGAAGAGACGACACAATACCCAGAGGAAAGACAATGAAGAATCACCAAGAAAGGAAATTAATGAAGCTGAAGCGTGCAACATGACAGAAAAAGAATTCAGAATGATGGTTGTACAATTCATTCACGGATGGATGAGAAAATCAACAACCTATGCAAGAATCAGGAAGAAATGAAAAGTGATATAGCTACAATCAAAAACACCATGGAAAGTTTCAACAGCAGACTAGAAGAAGCAGAAGACCGAATTAGTGAGTTAGAAGATAAGGCAGAGAAACAAGCTCAATCTGAACAGCAACTGGAGAAAAGAATTAAAAAACAGGAGGAGAGCCTAAGGGAGCTTCAGGACAACATGAAACGAAGTAACATACGCATAATAGGGCTGCAAGAAGGACAAGAAGAGCAGCAAGGATTAGAAAATCTATTTGAAGAAATAATGACAGAAAACTTCCCAGATATGGGGGAAGAAAAAAGTTACACAAATACAGAGAGTCCCAGGCAAGATGAACCCCAAAAGACCGACACCAAGACACGTCATAATAACGATGGCAAATGTACAAGACAAAGAGGAATCTTAAAGGCTGCAAGAGAGAAACAGAGAGTTACCTACAAAGGGTCCCCCATCAGATTATCAAACGATTTCTCAACAGAAACACATCAGGCCAGAAAAGAATGGACGGAAATCTACAAAGTGATGCAAAGCAAAAGGACTGAATCCAAGAATACTCTATCCAGCAAGGCTATCATTCAAAATTGAAGGGAAATAAGAAGCTTCACAGACAAAAAAAGGCTAAGGGAGTTCATCACCACCAAGCCAGCAATGCAAGAAATGCTAAAGGGATTGGTGTAAAAAGAAGAAATAAAAAGCCCAGAAAGAAAGCAGCCACAAAAAAATAGAAATGGCTACAAACAAGTACCTTTCAATAATAACTTTAAATGTAAATGGACTAAATGGCCCAATCAAAAGATATCGAGTGGCTGAATGGATAAAAAAACATGACCCATACATTTGCTGTCTACAAGAGACCCACCTCATTAGAAGGGACTCACACAGACTGAAAGTGAAGGGATGGAAAAATATCTTTCAGGCAAATGGAAATGAAAAAAAAGCTGGGGTAGCAATACTTATATCCGACAAAATAGACCTCAAAGTGAAGGCCATAACCAGAGATAAGGAAGGCCACTTCATAATACTAAAGGGATCAATACAACAAGAGGATATAACCCTGATAAACATATATGCACCCAATGCAGGAGCACCCACATACATAAGAAAACTCCTGGAAGGTATCAGGGGAGAGATCGACAACAATACAATCATAGTAGGGGACTTTAATACACCACTGACATCACTGGATAAATCCGCTAGACAAAAACTCAGCAAAGAAACAGCAATCCTAAATGACTCACTAGATCAGATGGACTTAATTGACATCTTCAGAACACTTCACCCCACAGCTGCGGAATATACATTCCTCTCAGGTGCTCATGGGACATATTCAAAAATAGACCACATATTGGGTCACAAGCAAAGTCTCCACAAATTCAAGAAGATTGAAATCATAAAAAGCATCTTCTCAGACCACGATGGCATAATGTTAGAAATAAACCAGAATAAAAACAACCCAAAATACTCAAACACTTGGAAGCTGAATAGCATGTTATTAAATATTGATTGGGTTACCGATGACATCAAAGAAGAAATTAAAAACATCCTGGACACTAATGACAATGAAAACACAACAATCCAAAACCTCTGGGACACAATGAAAGCAGTCCTGAGAGGGAAGTTTATAGCTTCTACAGGCCTACCTCAAAAAACAAGAAAAAATGGTAGTTAATCATCTAACTCTACAACTCAAAGAATTAGAAAGAGAGCAACAAGAAAAGCCCAGAGTGAGCAGAAGGAAGGAGATAATAAAGATTAGAGCAGAAATCAATGAAATAGAGACCAAAAAAACAATACAGAAAATCAATGAAACCAAGAGCTGGTTCTTTGAAAGGATAAACAAGATTGACAAACCCCTAGCCAGGCTCACCAAGAAGCAAAGAGAGAGGTCCCAAATAAACCAAATCAGAAATGATAGAGGCGAAATAACAACAGACCCCAAAGAAATACAAATGATTGTTAAACAATACTACGGACAACTCTACTCCAACAAACTAGACAACCTGGAGGAAATGGACAAATTCCTAGAAAAATACAACATTCCAAAACTCAATCAGGAAGAATCTAAAAATCTCAATAGGCCAATAACGATGGAAGAAATTGAAGCAGTCATCAAAAAGCTTCCAGCAAACAAAAGCCCAGGACCAGACGGCTTCTCAGGGGAGTTTTTACCAAACTTTTAAGGAAGAACTGAAACCTATCCTCCTCAGATTACTACAAAAAGTCCAAGAGGATGGAACACTTCCAAACACATTTTATGAAGCTAGCATCACCCTAATACCAAAACCAGGTAAAGACAACACAATGAAAGAGAATTACAGGCCAATATCCCTCATGAACATAGATGCAAAATCCTCAACAAAATCTTAGCAAATCGGATCCAGCAGTACATCAGAAGGATCATACACCATGACCAAGTAGGATTTATCCCAGGGATGCAAGGATGGTACAACATCCGTAAATCAATAAACGTGATACATCACATAAACAAATTGAAAGAAAAAAACCACATGGTCATATCAATTGATGCAGAAAAAGCATTTGACAAAATCCAACACCCATTTTTGATAAAAACTCTCAGCAAGGTGGGAATAGAAGGATCATACCTCAACATAATAAAAGCCATATATGACAGGCCCACAGCCAACATCATACTCAATGGACAAAAACCTAACACCATTTCCCCTAAGAACAGGAACAAGACAGGGATGTCCACTCTCTCCACTCCTGTTCAACATAGTCCTGGAAGTATTAGCCATTGCAATTAGACAAGAGAAGAAATAAAAGGCATCCAAATTGGAAAAGAGGAAGTAAAACTGTCCTTATTTGCAGATGACATGATATTATACATACAGAACCCTAGAGACTCCATCAAAAAACTACTAGACTTAATACATGAATTTGGCAATGTAGCAGGATACAAAATTAACCCCAAGAAATCCGAGGCATTTCTATATACCAATAGTGAACTTTCAGAAAGAGAGATTATAAAAACAATCCCATTTACCATCGCACCCCAAAAATTAAGATACCTAGGAATAAACTTAACTAAAGAGGTAAAAGACCTCTACTCAGAAAACTATAGGACGTTGAAAAAGAGATAGAGGAAGACATAAACAGATGGAAGAACATACCATGTTCTTGGATTGGTAGAATCAACATCATTAAAATGTCCATATTACCCAAAGCAATCTATAAATTCAACGCACTTCCCATTAAAATACCAATGGCCTTCTTCAAGGATCTAGAACGAACTCTCCAAAAATTCATCTGGAATAAAAAAAGGACCCAGAATAGCTGCAGCGATCCTGAGAAAAAACAAAGTAGGTGGGATCTCAATGCCAGATATCAAGCTGTATTACAAAGCCACTGTTCTCAAAACTGCCTGGTACTGGCACAAGAACAGACATATAGATCAGTGGAATAGAATAGAGAGTCCAGAAATTAGCCCGAACCAATATGCTCAATTAATTTTTGACAAAGGAGGCATGAACATACAATTGGAGCCAAGATAGTCTCTTCAATAAATGGTGTTGGGAAAATTGGACAGATATATGCAAGAAAATGAAACTAGACCACCAACTTACACCATACACAAGAATAAACTCAAAATGGATAAAGGACTTAAATGTACGACAGGAAACCATAAAAATTCTAGAAGAATACAAAGGCAACAAAATCTCAGACATATGCCAAAACAATTTCTTCACTGATACAGCTCCTAGGGCAGTTGAAACTAAAGAGAAACTGAACAAATGGGACTACATCAAAATAAAAAGCTTCTGCACAGCAAAAGAAAACCATCAACAAAACAACAAGAAAACCCACCTCGTGGGAAAACATATTTGCCAACGTCATATCTGATAAGGGCTTAATCTCCAAAATTTATAGGGAACTCATACAACTTAACAAAAAGAAGATAAACAATCCAATCAAAAAATGGGCCAAGGATCTAAATAGACACCTTTCAAAAGAGGACATTCAGAAAGCCAAGAGACATATGAAAACATGCTCAAAGTCACTAATCATCCAAGAGATGCAAATCAAAACAACAATGAGGTACCATCTCACACCTGTCAGAATGGCCATCATCAACAAATCAAACAAACGACAAGTGCTGGAGAGGATGTGGAGAAAAAGGAACACTTGTGCACTGCTGGTGGGAATGCAGACTGGTGCAGCCACTATGGAAGGCAGTATGGAGGTTCCTCAAAAAATTGGAAATGGAACTCCCATTTGACCCTGTGATCCCACTTCTAGGAATATATCCCAAGAAACCAGAAACACCAATCAGAAAGGATATATGCACCCCGATGTTCATAGCAGCACAATTCACCATAGCTAAGATCTGGAAACAGCCTAAGTGCCCATCAGTAGATGAATGGATTAGAAAGCTGTGGTACATCTACACGATGGAATACTATGCTGCTGTAAAAAAGAAGGAATTCTTACCATTTGCAACAGCATGGATGGAACTGGAGAGCATTATGCTAAGTGAAATAAGCCAGTCAATGAAGGAAAAATACCACATGATCTCACTCATTCATGGATAATAAAGACCATTACAAACTTTTGAACAATAATAGATACAGAGGCAGAGCTGCCTCAAACTGATTGTCAAACTGCAGTGGGAAGGCCAGGGAGGGTTGGGGGGGAGGAGGAAGGGGATTAAGAGATCAACCGAAGGACTGGTATGCATCCATATAACCATAACTAATGGACATAAGACACTGGGGGGGTAAGGGAGGGCAGGGGTCTGTCAAGGGCGGGGGGAAAAAAGGACACTTATGTAATACACTTTGTAATACTTTTAGCGAAAAATAAAAAAAAAAATAAAAAAAAAAAAAAGAAAATTACTCCTGCCAGAAAGTAACTATTGGTATTGGCACAATTCTCCACAGCCCCCTGTAACTCTGATACCAAACAAACAAACAAACAAAAAAAAAAAAAAAAAAAAATGCCAAGCTAAGTTAGCCAGAATTTTAACATTATCAGTAATCTTGTAATTTCACTGCTTTGTACCTCTAATCTCAGTGTTTGAACAGGGCCTTCACGAAAGTATGGCTGTATTTACTTGTATTTCGAGGGTTTGACGCTTTTCTAATCATTTCCATGTACAATCATTGTGTATTTTAAGAGTTTACCAACATGCGACCGTTTTCTTGGAAATATATACATGAATCTTCAGGATTTAAACTACTTAATTCAAAATGCTCCAGCCAATTCAGCCAAGATAGTGAACATGAACAGTATTCTCTTTATTTAAAGGCTTCATACAGAAATTCGGAGCTCTATAAATGGCGATTCTTAATGTTTGAAAGGACTTTCTTCAGAAAAATGCCAAGTAAGTTAGCCAGAATTGTAACATTATCAGTAATCTTGTCATTTCACAGGTTTATACCTCTAATCTCGGTGTTTGAACAGGGCCTTAACCAAAGTGTGGCTGTATTTACTTGTATTTCAAGGGTTTTCACATGTTTCTAATCATTTTCCATATACAATGATTGTGGTTTTGAAGAGTTTGTCCAACATGAGTCAGTTTTCCTTAAGTATATATACATGAATCTTCAGGATTTAAACTGTTTCATTCAAAAAAACTCTAGCCAATTCTGCCAGCATAGTAAATGAGAACACTTTTCTCTTTATTTAAAGGCTTCATAAACAAATTCTGAGTTCTATAAATGGCAATTCTACATGTTTGAAAGAACTTTCTTCAGAAAAACGCCAAGTCAGTTAGCCAGATTTTTTACATTATCAGTAATCTTGTCATTTCACAGCTTTATACCTGTAATCTTGGTGTTTAAACAGGGTCTTAACGAAAGTATGGCTGTATTTACTTGTATTTCAAGGGTTTTCACACGTTTCCAATCATTTCCATGTAGAATCACTGTGTATTTTAAGAGTTCTTCCAACATGAGACAGTTTTCTTAGATATATATACAGGAATCTTCAGGATTGAAACTGTTTTTATTCAAAAAACTGAAGCCAATTCAGCCAAAATAGTAAATGTGAACAGTATTCTCTTTATTTAAAGGCTTCAAACACTACTTCTGAGCTCTATAAATGGCAATTCTACATGTTTGAAAGAACTTACTTCAGAAAAACGCCAAGTCAGTTAGCCAGATTTTTAACATTATCAGTAATCTTGCCATTTCAGAGATTTATACCTCTAATCTTGGTGTTTGAAAAGGCCTTAACCAAAAAGTATGGCTGTATTTACGTGTATATCAAGGGTTTTCACATGTTTCTAATCATTTCCATGTACAATCCTTGTGTATTATAAGAGTTTTTCAACATGAGACAGTTTTCTTAGAAAAATATACATGAATCTTCAGGATTTAAACTGTTTCATTCAAAAAACTCTAGCCAATTCAGCCAAAATAGTAAATGTGAACAGTATTCTCTTTATTTAAAGGCTTCATACACAAATTCTGAGCTCTACAAATGGCAAGTCTTCATGTGTGAAAGAACTTTCTTCAGAAAAACTTCAAGTCAGTTAGCCTGAATTGTAACATTATCAGTAATTTGTCATTTCACAGCTTTATACCAGTAATCTCGATGTTTGAACAGGGCCTTAACGAAATTATGGCTGTATTTACTTGTATTTCAAGGGTTTGCACACGTTTCTAATCATTTCCATGTACAATCATTGTGTATTTTAAGTGTTATTCCAACATGAGATAGTTTTCTTAGATATTTATATGTGAATCTTCAGGATTTAAACTGTTCCATTCAAAACACTCTAGCTAATTCAGCCAAAATAGTAAATGTGAACAGTTTTATCTTTATTTAAAGGCTTCATACACAAATTCTGAGCTCTATAAATGGCAATTCTACATGTTTGAAAGAACTTTCTTCAGAAAAACATCAAGTCAGTTAGCCAGAATTGTAACATTAACAGTAATCTTGTCATTTCACAGCTTTATACCACTAATGTCGGTGTTTGAACAAGGCCTTAATGAAAGTATAGCTGTATTTTCTTGTATTTCAAGGGTTTGCACAAGTTTCTAATCATTTCCATATACAATGATTGTGGTTTTTTATCGTATGTCCAACATGAGACAGTTTACTTATGTATATACACATGAATCTTCACGATTTCAACTGTTTCATTCAAAAAACTCTAGGCAATTCATCCAAAATAGTAAATGCGAACAGTATTCTCTTTATTTAAAGGCTTCAAACATTACTTCTGAGCTCTATAAATGGCAATTCTACATGTTTGAAAGAACTTTCTTCAGAAAAACATCAAGTCGGTTAACCAGAATTGTAACATTATCAGTAATCTTGTCATTTCAGATATTTATATCTCTAATCTTGGTGTTTGAACAGGGCCTTAACCAAAGTATGGCTGTATTTTCTGGTATTTCAAGGGTTTTCACACGTTTCCAAACATTTTCATGTACAATCACTGTGTATTTTAAGAGTTTTACCAAGATGAGACATTTTCCTTAGAAATATATACATGAATCTTCAGGATTTAAACTGTTTCATTCAAAAAACTCTAGCCAATTCAGCCAAAATAGTAAATATAAACATTATTGTCTTTATTTAAAAACTTCATACAGAAATTCTGAGCGCTACAAATGGCAATTCTTCATGTGTGAAAGAACTTTCTTCAGAAAAACGCCAAGTCAGTTAGCCAGATTTTTTACATTATCAGTAATCTTGTCATTTCACAGCTTTATACCTGTAATCTTGGTGTTAAAACAGGGTCTTAACGAAAGTATGGCTGTATTTACTTGTATTTCAAGGGTTTTCACACGTTTCTAATTATTTCCATGTACAATCACTTTGTATTTTAAGAGTTCTTCCAACATGAGACAGTTTTCGTAGATATATATACATGAATCTTCAGGATTTCAACTGTTTCATTCAAAAAACTCTATCCAATTCAGCCAAAATAGTACATGTGAACAGTATTCTCTTTATTTAAATGTTTCAAACACTACTCCTGAGCTCTATAAATGGCAATTCTACATGTTTGAAAAAACTTTCTTCGGAAGAACGCCAAGTCAGTTAGCCAGATTTTTAACATTATCAGTAATCTTGTCATTTCAGAGCTTTGTACCTCTAATCTGGGTGTTTGAACAGGGCCTTAACCAAAGTATGGCTGTATTTTCTTGTATTTCAAGGGTTTTCAGACGTTTCCAAACACTTCCATGTACAATCATTTTGTATTCAGAGTTTTACCAACATGAGACAGTTTTCTTAAAAATATATACATGAATCTGCAGGATTTAAACTGTTTCATTCAAAACACTCCAGCCAATTAGGCCAAAATAGTAAATATAAACATTATTCTCTGTATTTAAAAACTTCATACACAAATTCTGAGCTCTACAAATGGCAATTCTTCATGTGTGAAAGAACTTTCTTCAGAGAAACGCTAAGTCAGTTAGGTAGATTTTTTACATTATCAGTAATCTTGTCATTTCACAGCTTTATACCTGTAATCTTGGTGTTAAAACAGGGTCTTAACGAAAGTATGGCTGTATTTACTTGTATTTCAAGGGTTTTCACACGTTTCTAATTATTTCCATGTACAATCACTTTGTATTTTAAGAGTTCTTCCAACATGAGACAGTTTTCGTAGATATATATACATGAATCTTAGGATTTCAACTGTTTCATTCAAAAAACTCTAGCCAATTCAGCCAAATTAGTAAATGTGAACAGTATTCTCTTTATTTAAAATGTTTCAAAACACTACTCCTGAGCTCTATAAATGGCAATTCTACATGTTTGAAAAAACTTTCTTCAGAAGAACGCCAAGTCAGTTAGCCAGATTTTTTAACATTATCAGTAATCTTGTCATTTCAGAGCTTTGTACCTCTAATCTTGGTGTTTGAACAGGGCCTTAAGGAAAGTATGGCTGTATTTACGTGTATTTCAAGGGTTTTCAGACGTTTCCAAACACTTCTATGTACAATCATTTTGTATTTTCAGAGTTTTACCAACATGAAACAGTTTTCTTAGAAATATATACATGAATCTGCCGGATTTAAACTGTTTCATTCAAAACACTCCAGCCAATTAGGCCAAAATAGTAAATATAAACATTATTCTCTTTCTTTAAAATCTTCATACACAAATTCTGAGCTCTACAAATGGCAATTCTTCATGTGTGAAAGAACTTTCTTCAGAAAAACATCAAGTCAGTTAGCCAGAATTGTAACATTACCAATAATCTTGTCATTTCAGAGCTTTATACCTCTAATATTGGTGTTTGAACAGGGCCTTAAGGAAAGTATGGCTGTATTTACTTGTATTTCAAGGGTTTTCACATCTTTCTAATCATTTCCATATACAATGATTGTGGTTTTTAAGAGTTTGTCCAACATGAGTCAGTTTTCTTAAGTATTATAAGAGTTTTCCAACATGAGACAGTTTTCTTAGAAAAATATACATGAATCTTCAGGATTTAAACTGTTTCATTCAAAAAACTCTAGCCAATTCTGCCAAAATAGTAAATGAGAACAGTTTTCTCTTTATTTAAAGGCTTCATAAACAAATTCTGAGTTCTATAAATGGCAATTCTACATGTTTGAAAGAACTTTCTTCAGAAAAACGCCAAGTCAGTTAGCCAGATTTTTTACATTATCAGTAATCTTGTCATTTCACAGCTTTATACCTGTAATCTTGGTGTTTAAAACAGGGTCTTAACGAAAGTATGGCTGTATTTACTTGTATTTCAAGGGTTTTCACACGTTTCCCATCATTTCCATGTAGAATCACTGTATATTTTAAGAGTTCTTCCAACATGAGACAGTTTTCTTAGATATATATACAGGAATCTTCAGGATTGAAACTGTTTCATTCAAAAAACTCAAGCCAATTCAGCCAAAATAGTAAATGTGAACAGTATTCTCTTTATTTAAAGGCTTCAAACACTACTTCTGAGCTCTATAAATGGCAATTCTACATGTTTGAAAGAACTTACTTCAGAAAAACATCAAGTCAGTTAGCCAGAATTGTAACATTACCAATAATCTTGTCATTTCAGAGCTTTATACCTCTAATATTGGTGTTTGAACAGGGCCTTAACGCAAGTATGGCTGTATTTACTTGTATTTCAAGGGTTTTCACATGTTTCTAATCATTTCCATATAGAATGATTGTGGTTTTTAAGAGTTTGTCCAACATGAGTCAGTTTTCTTAAGTATTATAAGAGTTTTCCAACATGATACAGTTTTTTTAGAAATATATACATGAATCTTCAGGATTTAAACTGCTTCATTCAAAACATTCCAGCCAATTCAGGCAAAATAGTAAATATGAACAATATTCTCTGTATTTAAATTCTTCATACACAAATTCTGAGCTCTATAAACATCAATTCTTCATGTTTGAAAGTACTTTCTTCAAAAAAATGCCAAGTAAGTTAGCCAGAATTTTAACATTATCAGTAATCTTGTAATTTCACTGCTTTGTACCTCTAATCTCGGTGTTTGAACAGGGCCTTCACGAAAGTATGGCTGTATTTACTTGTATTTCGAGGGTTTGACGCTTTTCTAATGATTTCCATGTACAATCATTGTGTATTTTAAGAGTTTACCAACATGCGACCGTTTTCTTGGAAATATATACATGAATCTTCAGGATTTAAACTACTTAATTCAAAATGCTCCAGCCAATTCAGCCAAGATAGTGAACATGAACAGTATTCTCTTTATTTAAAGGCTTCATACAGAAATTCGGAGCTCTATAAATGGCAATTCTTAATGTTTGAAAGGACTTTCTTCAGAAAAATGCCAAGTAAGTTAGCCAGAATTGTAACATTATCAGTAATCTTGTCATTTCACAGGTTTATACCTCTAATCTCGGTGTTTGAACAGGGCCTTAACCAAAGTGTGGCTGTATTTACTTGTATTTCAAGGGTTTTCACATGTTTCTAATCATTTCCATATACAATGATTGTGGTTTTGAAGAGTTTGTCCAACATGAGTCAGTTTTCTTAAGTATATATACATGAATCTTCAGGATTTAAACTGTTTCATTCAAAAAACTCTAGCCAATTCTGCCAGCATAGTAAATGAGAACACTTTTCTCTTTATTTAAAGGCTTCATAAACAAATTCTGAGTTCTATAAATGGCAATTCTACATGTTTGAAAGAACTTTCTTCAGAAAAACGCCAAGTCAGTTAGCCAGATTTTTTACATTATCAGTAATCTTGTCATTTCACAGCTTTATACCTGTAATCTTGGTGTTTAAAACAGGGTCTTAACGAAAGTATGGCTGTATTTACTTGTATTTCAAGGGTTTTCACACGTTTCCAATCATTTCCATGTAGAATCACTGTGTATTTTAAGAGTTCTTCCAACATGAGACAGTTTTCTTAGATATATATACAGGAATCTTCAGGATTGAAACTGTTTTATTCAAAAAACTGAAGCCAATTCAGCCAAAATAGTAAATGTGAACAGTATTCTCTTTATTTAAAGGCTTCAAACACTACTTCTGAGCTCTATAAATGGCAATTCTACATGTTTGAAAGAACTTACTTCAGAAAAACGCCAAGTCAGTTAGCCAGATTTTTAACATTATCAGTAATCTTGCCATTTCAGAGATTTATACCTCTAATCTTGGTGTTTGAAAAGGCCTTAACCAAAGTATGGCTGTATTTACGTGTATATCAAGGGTTTTCACATGTTTCTAATCATTTCCATGTACAATCCTTGTGTATTATAAGAGTTTTTCAACATGAGACAGTTTTCTTAGAAAAATATACATGAATCTTCAGGATTTAAACTGTTTCATTCAAAAAACTCTAGCCAATTCAGCCAAAATAGTAAATGTGAACAGTATTCTCTTTATTTAAAGGCTTCATACACAAATTCTGAGCTCTACAAATGGCAAGTCTTCATGTGTGAAAGAACTTTCTTCAGAAAAACTTCAAGTCAGTTAGCCTGAATTGTAACATTATCAGTAATTTGTCATTTCACAGCTTTATACCAGTAATCTCGATGTTTGAACAGGGCCTTAACGAAATTATGGCTGTATTTACTTGTATTTCAAGGGTTTGCACACGTTTCTAATCATTTCCATGTACAATCATTGTGTATTTTAAGTGTTATTCCAACATGAGATAGTTTTCTTAGATATTTATATGTGAATCTTCAGGATTTAAACTGTTCCATTCAAAACACTCTAGCTAATTCAGCCAAAATAGTAAATGTGAACAGTTTTATCTTTATTTAAAGGCTTCATACACAAATTCTGAGCTCTATAAATGGCAATTCTACATGTTTGAAAGAACTTTCTTCAGAAAAACATCAAGTCAGTTAGCCAGAATTGTAACATTAACAGTAATCTTGTCATTTCACAGCTTTATACCACTAATGTCGGTGTTTGAACAAGGCCTTAATGAAAGTATAGCTGTATTTTCTTGTATTTCAAGGGTTTGCACAAGTTTCTAATCATTTCCATATACAATGATTGTGGTTTTTTATCGTATGTCCAACATGAGACAGTTTACTTATGTATATACACATGAATCTTCACGATTTCAACTGTTTCATTCAAAAAACTCTAGGCAATTCATCCAAAATAGTAAATGCGAACAGTATTCTCTTTATTTAAAGGCTTCAAACATTACTTCTGAGCTCTATAAATGGCAATTCTACATGTTTGAAAGAACTTTCTTCAGAAAAACATCAAGTCGGTTAACCAGAATTGTAACATTATCAGTAATCTTGTCATTTCAGATATTTATATCTCTAATCTTGGTGTTTGAACAGGGCCTTAACCAAAGTATGGCTGTATTTTCTGGTATTTCAAGGGTTTTCACACGTTTCCAAACATTTTCATGTACAATCACTGTGTATTTTAAGAGTTTTACCAAGATGAGACATTTTCCTTAGAAATATATACATGAATCTTCAGGATTTAAACTGTTTCATTCAAAAAACTCTAGCCAATTCAGCCAAAATAGTAAATGTGAACAGAATTCTCTTTATTTAAAGGCTTCATACACAAATTATGAGCTCTACAAATGGCAATTCTTCATGTGAGAAAGAACATTCCTCACAAAAACATCAAGTCAGTTAGCCAGAATTGTAACATTATCAGTAATCTTTTCATTTGACAGCTTTATACCTCTAATCTTGGTGTTTGAACAGGGTCTTAATGACAGTATGGCTGTATTTACTTGTATTTCAAGGGTTTTCACACGTTTCCAATCATTTCCATGTACAATCACTGTGTATTTTAAGAGTTCTTCCAACATGAGACAGTTTTCTTAAGTATATATACATGAATCTTCAGGATTTAAACTGTTTCATTCAAAAAACTCTAGCCAATTCTGACAAAATAGTAAATGTGAACAGTTTTCTCTGTATTTATAGGCTTCATACACAAATTCTGAGCTCTATAAATGGCAATTCTACATGTTTGAAAGAACTTTCTTCAGAAAAACAACAAGTCATTTAGCCAGAATTGTAACATTAACAGTAATCTTGACTTTCAGAGCTTTATACCTCTAATCTTCGTGTTTGAACAGGGCCTTAACGAAAGTATGGCTGTATTTTCTTGTATTTCAATGGTTTCAGACGTTTCCAAACATTTCCATTTACAATCATTGTGTATTTTCAGAGTTTTACCAAGATGAGACAGTTTTCTTACCAATATATACATGAATCATCAGGATTTAAACAGTTTCATTCAAAAGACTCTAGCCAATTCAGCCGAAATAGTAAATGTGAACAGTATTCTCTTTATTTAAAGGCTTCATACACAAATTCTGAGCTCTACAAATGGCAATTCTTCATGTGTGAAAGACCTTTCTTCATAAAAACATCAAGTCATTTAGCCAAAATTGTAAAATTATCAGTAATCTTGTCCTATCACAGCTTTATACCTCTAATCTCGGTGTTTGAACAGGGCCTTAAGGAAAGTATAGCTGTATTTTCTTGTATTTCAAGGGTTTCCTCACGTTTCCAGTCATTTCCATGTACAATCATTGTGTATTTTAAGAGTTTTAACAAGATGAGACAGTTTTCTTAGGAAAATATACATGAATCTTCAGGATTTATACTGTTTCATTCAAAACACTCTAGCCAATTCAGCCAAAATAGTAAATATAAACATTATTGTCTTTATTTAAAAACTTCATACAGAAATTCTGAGCGCTACAAATGGCAATTCTTCATGTGTGAAAGAACTTTCTTCAGAAAAACGCCAAGTCAGTTAGCCAGATTTTTTACATTATCAGTAATCTTGTCATTTCACAGCTTTATACCTGTAATCTTGGTGTTAAAACAGGGTCTTAACGAAAGTATGGCTGTATTTACTTGTATTTCAAGGGTTTTCACACGTTTCTAATTATTTCCATGTACAATCACTTTGTATTTTAAGAGTTCTTCCAACATGAGACAGTTTTCGTAGATATATATACATGAATCTTCAGGATTTCAACTGTTTCATTCAAAAAACTCTATCCAATTCAGCCAAAATAGTACATGTGAACAGTATTCTCTTTATTTAAATGTTTCAAACACTACTCCTGAGCTCTATAAATGGCAATTCTACATGTTTGAAAAAACTTTCTTCGGAAGAACGCCAAGTCAGTTAGCCAGATTTTTAACATTATCAGTAATCTTGTAATTTCAGAGCTTTGTACCTCTAATCTGGGTGTTTGAACAGGGCCTTAACCAAAGTATGGCTGTATTTTCTTGTATTTCAAGGGTTTTCAGACGTTTCCAAACACTTCCATGTACAATCATTTTGTATTTTCAGAGTTTTACCAACATGAGACAGTTTTCTTAAAAATATATACATGAATCTGCAGGATTTAAACTGTTTCATTCAAAACACTCCAGCCAATTAGGCCAAAATAGTAAATATAAACATTATTCTCTGTATTTAAAAACTTCATACACAAATTCTGAGCTCTACAAATGGCAATTCTTCATGTGTGAAAGAACTTTCTTCAGAGAAACGCTAAGTCAGTTAGGTAGATTTTTTACATTATCAGTAATCTTGTCATTTCACAGCTTTATACCTGTAATCTTGGTGTTAAAACAGGGTCTTAACGAAAGTATGGCTGTATTTACTTGTATTTCAAGGGTTTTCACACGTTTCTAATTATTTCCATGTACAATCACTTTGTATTTTAAGAGTTCTTCCAACATGAGACAGTTTTCGTAGATATATATACATGAATCTTTAGGATTTCAACTGTTTCATTCAAAAAACTCTAGCCAATTCAGCCAAATTAGTAAATGTGAACAGTATTCTCTTTATTTAAATGTTTCAAACACTACTCCTGAGCTCTATAAATGGCAATTCTACATGTTTGAAAAAACTTTCTTCAGAAGAACGCCAAGTCAGTTAGCCAGATTTTTAACATTATCAGTAATCTTGTCATTTCAGAGCTTTGTACCTCAATCTTGGTGTTTGAACAGGGCCTTAAGGAAAGTATGGCTGTATTTACGTGTATTTCAAGGGTTTTCAGACGTTTCCAAACACTTCTATGTACAATCATTTTGTATTTTCAGAGTTTTACCAACATGAAACAGTTTTCTTAGAAATATATACATGAATCTGCCGGATTTAAACTGTTTCATTCAAAACACTCCAGCCAATTAGGCCAAAATAGTAAATATAAACATTATTCTCTTTCTTTAAAATCTTCATACACAAATTCTGAGCTCTACAAATGGCAATTCTTCATGTGTGAAAGAACTTTCTTCAGAAAAACATCAAGTCAGTTAGCCAGAATTGTAACATTACCAATAATCTTGTCATTTCAGAGCTTTATACCTCTAATATTGGTGTTTGAACAGGGCCTTAAGGAAAGTATGGCTGTATTTACTTGTATTTCAAGGGTTTTCACATCTTTCTAATCATTTCCATATACAATGATTGTGGTTTTTAAGAGTTTGTCCAACATGAGTCAGTTTTCTTAAGTATTATAAGAGTTTTCCAACATGAGACAGTTTTCTTAGAAAAATATACATGAATCTTCAGGATTTAAACTGTTTCATTCAAAAAACTCTAGCCAATTCTGCCAAAATAGTAAATGAGAACAGTTTTCTCTTTATTTAAAGGCTTCATAAACAAATTCTGAGTTCTATAAATGGCAATTCTACATGTTTGAAAGAACTTTCTTCAGAAAAACGCCAAGTCAGTTAGCCAGATTTTTTACATTATCAGTAATCTTGTCATTTCACAGCTTTATACCTGTAATCTTGGTGTTTAAACAGGGTCTTAACGAAAGTATGGCTGTATTTACTTGTATTTCAAGGGTTTTCACACGTTTCCCATCATTTCCATGTAGAATCACTGTATATTTTAAGAGTTCTTCCAACATGAGACAGTTTTCTTAGATATATATACAGGAATCTTCAGGATTGAAACTGTTTCATTCAAAAAACTCAAGCCAATTCAGCCAAAATAGTAAATGTGAACAGTATTCTCTTTATTTAAAGGCTTCAAACACTACTTCTGAGCTCTATAAATGGCAATTCTACATGTTTGAACGAACTTACTTCAGAAAAACGCCAGGTCAGTTAGCCAGATTTTTAACTTTATCAGTAATCTTGGTGTTTGAACAGGGCCTTAACCAAAGTATGGCTGTATTTTCTTGTATTTCAAGGGTTTTCACACGTTTCCAAACATTTCTATGTACATTCATTGTGTATTTTAAGAGTTTTAACAAGATGAGACAGTTTTCCTAGAAAAATATACATGAATCTTCAGGATTTAAACTTTTTCATTCAAAAAACTCTATCCAATTCAGCCAAAATAGTAAATGTGAACATGGCAATTCTTCAACATTATCAGTAATCTTGTCATTTCAGAGATTTATACCTCTAATCTCGGTGTTTGAACAGGGCTTCAACAAAAGTATGGCTGTTTTTACTTGTATTTCAAGGGTTTTCACATGTTTCTAATCATTTCCATGTACAATCATTGTGTATTTGAAGAGTTTTACTACCATGAGACAGTTTTCTTAGAAATCTATACATGAATCTTCAGGATTTAAACTGCTTCATTCAAAACACTCCAGCCAACTGAGCCAAAATAGTAAATATGAACCGTATTCTCTTTATTTAAAGGCTTCTTACACATTCTGAGCTCTAAAAATGGCAATTGTTCATGTTTGAAAGACCTTTCTTCAGAAAATAGCCAAGTAAATTAGCCAGAATTGTAACATTATCAGTAATCTTTTCATTTCACAGGTTTATACCTCTAATCTCGATGTTTGAACAGGGCCTTAACGAAAGTATGGCTGTATTTACTTTTATTTCAAGGGTTTTCACACCTTTCTAATCATTTCCATGCACAATCATTGTGTATTTTAAGAGTTTTACCAACATGAGACTGTTTTCTTAGCAATATATACATGAATCTTCAGGATTCAAACTGCTTCACTCCAGCCAATTCAGCCAAAATAGTAAATATGAACCGTTATTCTCTTTATTTAAAGGATTCATACCCAAATTCTGAGCTGTATAAATGGCAATTCTTCATGTTTGAAACAACTTTCTTCAGAAAAACGCCGAGTTAGTTAGCTAGAATTGTAACATTATCAGTAATCTTGTCATTCCACAGGTTTGTACCTCTAATCTCGGTGTTTGAACAGGGCCTCAACGAAAGTATGGCTGCACTTATGTGTATTTCAAGGGTTTTCACAAGTTTCTAATCATTTCCATGTACAATCATTGTGTTTTTTAAGAGTTTTACCAACATGAGAGAGTTTTCTTAGAAATATATACATGGATCTTCAGGATTTAAACTGCTTCATTCAAAACACTCCAGCCAATTCAGCCAAAATAATAAATATGAACCGTAATCTCTTTATTTAAAGGCTTCTTACACAAATTCTGACCTCTATAAATGGCAATTTTTCAGGTTTGAAAGAGCTTTCTTCAGAAAAACGCCAAGTCAGTTAGCCAGTATTGTAACATTATCTGTAATCCTGTCATTTCACAGGTTTATACCGCTAATCTCAGTGTTTGAACAGGGCCTTCATGAACATATCGCTGTATTTACTTATATTTCTGGCCTTTTCACAGGTTTCTAATCATTTCCATGCACAATCATTGTGTATTTTATGAGTTTTACCAACATGAGACAGTTTTCTTTGAAATATATACATGAATCATCACGGTTTAAACTGTTTCATTCAAAAAACTCCCACCAATTCAGCCTCAATTGTAAATATGAACAGTATTCTCTTCATTTAAAGCTTTATTTACAACTGCTTAGCTCTATGAACTGCAATTCTTAAGTTTGAAAGAACTTTCTTCAGAAAAACGCCAAGTAAATTAGCTGTAATTGTAAACATTATTACTGTTCTCGTCATTTCACAGCTTTCTACCTCTAATCTTGGTGATTGAACACGGCCATTTCGATAGTCTGGCTTTATTTACTAGTATTTCAAGTTACTCTTACACACTTCTAATCATTTCGCAGGACTATTACTGTGTATTTAAAAGTTTTACCAAAAATAGACAGTTTTCCTAGAGGTATATACATGAATCTTCAGGATTTAAACTGTTTCATTGCTAAAACGCCAGAGAAAACTGACTCCACTGTAAAGAGAAAAAGTATTCTCTTCATTTAAAAGCTTTTTACACAAAACCTGAGCTGACTAAATAGTAACTTTTAATATTAGAAAGAACTTTCTTCCGAAAAAAGCCAAGAAAATTGGCCGGAATTGTAAACATTATCAGTATTCTCGTCAATTCACAGCTTTCCACCTCTAATCTCGGTAATTGAACAGGGCTTTAAAGATAGTATGGGTCTATTTACTTATATTTCAAGTGTTTCCTACAGGTTCCTAATCATTTCCATGTACAAACGTTGTGTATTTTAAGAGTTTTTACAAAATGAGACAGTTTTCTTAGAAATATATACCCGAATCACCAGGGTTTTAAATGTTTCATTCCTAAAACTCCAGTCAAATCTGACTCAACTGTAAATAGAAACAGTATTCTCTTTATTTAAAAGCTTTTAGCACACAACCTGAGCTGACTATATAGTAACTTTTAATATTAGAAAGAACTTTCTTCGGAAATAAACCAAGAAAATTAGCCGGAATTGTAAACATTATCAGTATTCTCGTCAATTCACAGCTTTCTACCTCTAATCTCCGTGAGTGAACACGACCATAACGATAGTATGGCTATATTTACTTGTAGTTCAAGTGACTCTTACACACTTCTAATGATTTCGAAGGACTATTACTGTGTATGTAAAAGTTTTACCAAAAATAGACAGTTTTCCTACAGTTATATACATGAATCTTCAGGATTTTAACTTTCATTCCTTAAACTCCAGTCAAATCTGACTAAACTGTAAATAGAAACAGTAATCTCTTTATTTAAAAGCTTTTAACACAAAAACTGAGCAAACTAAATAGTAACTTTTATGTTTTAGAGAACTTTCTACTGAAAAAAGCCAAGAAAATTAGCCGGAATTGTAAACATTATCAGTATTCTCGTCAATTCACAGCTTTCTAAGTCTAATCTCGGAATTGAACACGTATTCAAAGATAGTATGGGTCTATTTACTTATATTTCAAGTGTTTCCAACAGGTTCTTAATCATTTTCATGTATAAACGTTGTGTATTTTAAGAGTTTTGGCAAAATGCAATAGATTTCTCTGAAATATAATCATGATTCATCACAGTTTAAACTTTTTCTTTCAAAAATCTCCCGTCAATTCAGTCTCAATTGTAAATATGAACAGTATTCTCTTCATTTAAAGTTTTATTTAAAACTACTGAGCTCTATAAACTGCAATTCTTAAAGTTTGAAAGAACTTTCTTCAGAAAAACGTCAAGTAAATTAGACGGAATTGTAAACATTACTGTTCTCGTCATTTCACAGCTTTCTACCTCTAATCTTGGTGATTGAACACGGCCGTTACGATAGTATGGCTCTATTTACTAGTATTTCAAGTGAATCTTACACACTTCTAATCATTTCACAGGACTATTACTGTGTATTTAAAAGTTTTACCAAAAATGTTTTCCTACAGTTATATACATGAATCTTCAGGATTTAAACTGTTTCATTCCTAAAACTCCAGTCAAATCTGACTCAACTGTAAATAGAAACAGTATTGTCTTTATTTAAAAGCTTTTTACACAAAAACTGAGCTGACTAAATAGTAACTTTTAATATTAGAAAGAACTTTCTTCAGAAAAAAGCCAGGAAAATTAGCCGGAATTGTAAACATTATCAGTATTCTTGTCAATTCACAGCCTTCTACCTCTAATCTCAGTAATTGAACACGGTCTTAAAGATAGTATGGGTCTATTTACTTATATTTCAAGTGTTTCCTACAGGATCCTAATCATTTCCATGTGCAAACGTTGTGTATTTTAAGAGTTTTTACAAAATGAGAGAGTTTTCTAAGAAATATATACAAGAATCATCAGGGTTTAAACAGTTTCATTCAAAAAACTCCTGCCAATTCAGCCTCAATTGTAAATATGAACAGTATTCTCTTCATTTAAAGCTTTATTTACAACTTCTGAGCTCTAAAAACTGCAATTCTTAATGTGTGAAAAAACTTTCTTCAGGAAAACGCCAAGTAAATTAGACAGAATTTTAAACATTATCATTACTCCCCTCAGTTGAGAGTTTCCTACCTCTAATCTCGGTGATTGAACTAGGCCATAAAGATAGAACGGGTTTATTTAACAGCATTTCAAGTGTATCTTACATGTTTCTAATTACTTTCCGGGACTATCCTTGTGTATTTTAAGAGTTTTACCAAAATAGGAAATTTTTCCAGAAGTAGACACATGAATCTTCAGGATGTAAACTCTGTCATTAAGAAAATGCCAGGCAATTCAGCCTCAATTGTAAATATAAAAAGTATTCTCTTCATTTATCAGCTTCATACACATATTCTCAGCTTTATAAATGGCATTCTTAATATTTGAAAGCTCTTTCTTTGGAAAAACATCATCTAAAGTCGCCAGAATGGTAAACATTATCAGTACTCTGATCATTTGAGAGTTTTCTACCTCTAATCTCACTGATTGAACTAGGCCATAAAGATAGAACGGCTCTATTTACCCGCATTTAAAGTGTTTCTTACGTGCTTCTAATCATTTCCGGGACTATCTATGTGTATTTTAAGAGTTTTACCAAAAGTAGACAGTTTTCCTAGAAGTATACACATGAATCTTCAAGATTTAAGTTGTGTCATTCAGAAAACACCAGGAAATTCAGCCTCAGTTGTAAGTATAAACAGTATTCTCTTCATTTATCAGCTTCATACCCATATTCTCAGCTTTATAAATGGGAATTCTTAATGTTTGAAAGCACTTTCTTTGGAAAAACATCATCTAAAGTCGCCAGAATGGTAAACATTATCTGTACTCTCGTCATTTCGCAGGATTCTATCTCTAATATCTGTGACTGACCATGAACATAAAGATAGAACGGCTCTATGTACCAGCATTTCAAGTGTTTCTTACACGTTTCTAATCATTTCACGTGACTATCATTGTGTATGTTAAGAGTTTAACCAAAAGTAGACAGTTCTCCTAGAAGTATTTACAGGAATCTTCAAGGTTTAAATTGAGTCATTCAGTAAATGTCAGTCTAATCCCAATCACCTGTAAATATAAACAGTTTTCTCTTCATTTATCAGCTTCACACATATACTGAGCTTTATAAATGGAAATTCTTAATGTTTGAATGCACTTTCTTTGGAAAAACATCATCTAAAGTAGCCAGAATGGCAAACATTATCTGTACTCTCATCATTTCGCAGCATTCTACCTCTAATCTATGTGATTTAACATGAACATGAAGATAGAATGGCTCTATGTACCAGAATTTCAAGTGTTTCTTTCATGTTTATAATCATTTCCTGGGACTATCATTGTGTATTTTAACAGTTTTTCAGAATTAGACAGTTTTCATGGAAGTATATACATGAATCTTCAGGATTTAAACTGTTTCATTCAGAAAATGCCCATCAATTCAGAATCACCTGTAAATATAAATTGTATTATCATCATTCATCAGCTTCATACATATTCTGAGCTTCATAAATGCATTCTTAATGTTTGAAACCACTTTCTTTGGAAAAACATCATCTAAAGTAGCCAGAATGGTAAACATTATCAGTACTCTGGTCATTTGAGAGTTTTCTACCTCTAATCTCACTGACTGAACTAGGCCATAAGGATAGAACGGCTCTATTTACCCGCATTTAAAGTGTTTCTTACGTGTTTCTAATCATTTCCGGGACTATCTATGTGTATTTTAAGAGTTGTACCAAAAGTAGACAGTTTTCCTAGAAGTATACACATGAATCTTCAAGATTCAAGTTGTGTCATTCAGAAAACACCTGGCAATTCAGCATCAGTTGTAAGTATAAACAGTATTCTCTTCATTTATCAGCTTCATACCCATATTCTCAGTTTTATAAATGGCAATTCTAAATGTTTGAAAGCACTTTCTTCGGAAATATGTCATCGAAAGTAGCCAGAATGGTAAACATTATCTGTAATCTCGTCATTACCCAGCATTCTATCTCAAATCTCTGTGATTGAACATGAACATAAAGATAGAACGGCTCTATGTACCAGCATTTCAAGTGTTTCTTACATGTTTCTAATCATTTCTCGGGACTATCATTGCTTATGTTAAGCGTTTTACCAAAAGTAGACAGTTTTCCTAGAAGTATACACAGGAATCTTCAAGGTTTAATTTGAGTCATTCGGAAAATGCCAGTCTAATCAGAATCACCTGTAAATATAAACAGTATTCTCTTTATTTATCAGCTTCATACGTATTCTGAGCTGTATAAACAGCAATTCTTAATGTTTGAAAGCACTTTCCTTGGAAAAACAACACCTAGAGTAGCCGCAATTGTAAACATTATCATTACGCTCTTCATTTGAGAGTTTTCTACCTCTAATCTCGGTGATTGAACTAGGCCATCAGGATAGAACGGCTCTATTTACCCCCACTTAAAGTGTTTCTTACATGTTTCTAATCATTTCCGGAACTATCATTGTGTATTTTAAGAGTTTTACCAAAAGTAGACAGATTTCCCAGAAGTATACACATGAATCTTCAAGATTTAAATTGTGCCATTCAGAAAACGCCAGGCAATTCAGCCTCAGTTGTAAATATAAACAGTATTCTCTTCATTTATCAGTTCATACTCATATTCTCAGCTTTATAAATGGCAATTCTTAATGTTTGAAAGCACATTCTTCGGAAATATGTCATCGAAAGTAACCAGAATGGTAAACAGTATCTGTACTCTCGTCATTACGCAGCATTCTATCTCTAATCTCTGTGATTGAAAATGAACATAAAGATAGAACGGCTCTATGTACCAGCATTTCAAGAGTTTCTTACATGTTTCTAATCATTTCTCGGGACTATCATTCTGTATGTTAAGCGTTTTACTAAAAGTAGACAGTTTTCCTGTTAGTATACACAGGAATGTTCAAGGTTTAAATTGAGTTATTCAGAAAACGCCAGTCTAATCAGAATCACTTGTAAATATAAACAGTATTCTCTTCATTTATCAGCTTCATACATATTCTGAGCTTTATAAACAGCAATTCTTAATGTTTGAAAGCACTTTCTTGGAAAAACACCATCTAGGGTAGCCGGAATTGTAAACATTATCATTACTCTCTTCATTTGAGAGTTTTGTACCTCTAATCTCGGTGATTGAACTAGGCCATCAGGATAGAACGGCTCTACTTACCCATATTTAAAGTGTTTCTTACATGTTTCTAATCATTTCCGGGACTATCATTGTGTATTTTAAGAGTTTTACCAAAAGTAGACAGTTTTCCTAAAAGTATACACATGAATCTTCAAGATTTAAATTGTGTCATTAGGAAAACGCCAGGCAATTCAGCCTCAGTTGTAAATATAAACAGTATTCTCTTCATTTATCAGCTTCATACCCATATTCTCAGCTTTATAAACGGCAATTCTTAATGTTTCAAAGCACATTCTTCGGAAATATGTCATCGAAGTAGCCAGAATGGTAAACATTATCTGTACTCTCGTCATTATGCAGCATTCTATCTCTAATCTCTGTGATTGAACATGAACATAAAGATAGAACCGCTCTATGTACCAGCATTTCAAGTGTTTCTTACATGTTTCTAATCATTTCTCGGGACTATCATTGATTATGTGAAGCATTTTAGAAAACGTAGACAGTTTTCCTAAAAGTATACACAAGAATCTTCAAGGTTTAAATTGAGTCATTCAGAAAACGGCACTCTAATCAGAATCACCTGTAAATATGAACAGTATTCTCTTTATATATCAGCTTCATACATATTCTGAGCTTTATAAACAGCATACTTAATGTTTGAAAGCACTTTCTTTGGAAAAACAACATCTAGAGTAGCCGCAATTGTAAACTTCATCATTACTCACCTGAGTTGAGAGTTTTCTACCTCTAATCTCAGTGATTGAACTAGGCCATAAAGATAGAACGGCTCTATTTAACAGCATTTCAAGTGTTTCTTACATGTTTCTAATCATTTCCCGGGACTATTCTAGTGTATTTTAAGAGTTTTACCAAAATTAGATTTTTTTCCAGTAGTAGATACTTGAATCTTCAGGATGTAAACTTTTTCATTAAGAAAATGCCACGCAATTCAGCCTCAATTGTAAATATAAACAGTATTCTCTTCATTGATCAGCCTCATACACATATTCTGAGCTTTAAAAACAGCAATTCTTAATGTTGGAAGCACTTTCTTTGGAAAAACTCCATCTAGAGTAGCCGGAATTGTAAACATTTTCATTACTCTCTTCATTTGAGAGTTTTCTACCTCTAATCTCGGTGATTGAACTAGGCCATCAGGATAGAACGGCTCTACTTACCTCTATTAAAGTTTTTCTTACATGTTTCTAATCATTTCCGGGACTATCATTGTGTATTTTAAGAGTTTTACCAAAATTAGACAGTTTTCCTAGAAGTATACACATGAATCTTCAAGAGTTAAATTGTGCCATTCAGAAAACGCCAGGCAATTCGGCCTCAGTTGTAAAAATAAACAGTATTCTCTTCATTTATCAGCGTCATACCCATATTCTCAGCTTTATAAACGGAAATTCTTAATGTTTGAAAGCACTTCATTGGAAATACATCATCTAAAGTAGCCACAATGGTAAACATTATCTGTACTCTCGTCATTATGCAGCATTCTATCTCTAATCTCCGTGATTGAACATGAACATAAAGATAGAACGGCTCTATGTACCAGCATTTCAAGTGTTTCTTACATGTTTCTAATCATTTCTCGGGACTATCATTGCGTATATTAAGCGTTTTACCAAAAGTAGACAGTTTTCCTAGAAGTATACACAGGAATCTTTAAGGTTTAATTTGAGTCATTCCGAAAACGCCAGCCTAATCAGAATCACCTGTAAATAGAAACAGTACTCTCTTTATTTATCAGCTTCATACCTATTCTGAGCTTCATAAACAGCAATTCTTAATATTTGAAAGCACTTTCCTTGGAAAAACAACACCTAGAGTAGCCGCAATTGTAAACTTCATCATTACTCTCCTCAGTTGAGAGTTTTTTACCTCTAATCTCAGTGATTGAACTAGGCCATAAAGATAGAACGGCTCTATTTAACAGCATTCCAAGTGTTTCTTACATGTTTCTAATCACTTCCCGGGACTATCCTAGTGTATTTTAAGAGTTTTACCAAAATTAGACATTTTTCCAGAAGTAGATACATGAATCTTCAGGATGTAAACTTTGTCATTAAGAAAATGCCAGGAAATTCAGCCTCAATTGTAAATATAAACAGTATTCTCTTCATTAATCAGCCTCATACACATAGTCTGAGCTTTAAAAACAGCAATTCTTAATGTTGGAAGCATTTTCTTTGGAAAAACTCCATCTAGAGTAGCCGGAATTGTAAACATTATCATTACGCTCTTCATTTGAGAGTTTTCTACCTCTAATTTCGGTGATTGCACTAGGCCATCAGGATAAAACGGCTCTATATACCCGTATTTAAAGTGTTTCTTACATGTTTCTAAACATTTCCGGGACTGTCATTGTGTATTTTCAGAGTTTTACCAAAAGTTGACCGTTTTCCTAGAAGTATATACATGAATCTTCAGGATTTAAACTGTTTCATTCAGAAAACGCCAGGCAATTCAGAGTCAGTTGTAAATATAAACAGTATTCTCTTCATTTATCAGCTGCATACCCATATTCTCAGCTTTATAAACGGCAATTTTTAATGTTTGAAAGCACTTTCTTTGGAAAAACATCATCTAAAGTAGCCCGAATATTAAACATTATCTGTTTTCTCGTAAATTCACAGCTTTCTACCTGCAATCTCGGTAATTGAACAAGGCCTTAAAGATAGTATGGGTCTATGTAGTTATAATTCAAGTGTTTCCTACAGGTTCCTAATCATTTCCATGTACAAACGTTGTGTATTTTAAGAGTTTTTACAAAATGCGACATTTTTCCTAGAAATATATACAAGAATCATCAGGGTTTAAACCGTTTCATTCCTAAAACTCCAGTCAAATCTGAATCAAATGTAAGTAGAAACAGTATTTTCTTTATTTAAAAGCTTATTACACAAAACCTGAACTCTCTAAATAGTAAGTTTTAATACTAGAATGAACTTTCTTCGGAAAAAAGCCAAGAAAATTAGCCGGAATTGTAAACATTATCAGTATGCTCCTCAATTCACAGCTTTCTACCTCCCATCTTGGTAATTGAAAACGGCCTTAAAGATAGTATGGGTCTATTTACTTCTATTTCAAGATTTTCCTACAGGTTCCTAATCATTTCCATGTACATACGTTGTGTATTTTATGAGTGTTTACAAAATGCGACAGTTTTCTTAGAAATATATACATGAATCATCACAGTTTAAACTGTTTCATTACAAAAACTCCGGCCTATTCAGCCTCAATTGTAAATATGAACAGTATTCTCTTCATTTTAAGCTTTATTTACAACTATTGAGCTCTATAAACTGCATTCTTAATGTTTGAAAGAACTTTCTTCAGAAATATGCCAAGTAAATTAGCCGGAATTGTAAAAATTATTACTGTTCCGTCATTTCACAGATTTCTACCTCTAATCTTAGTGATTGAACACGGCCATTACAATAGTATGGCTCTATTTACTAGTATTTCAAGTGATTCATACACACTTCCAATCATTTCACAGGACTATTATTGCGTATTTAAAAGTTTTACCAAAAATTGACAGTTTTCCTACAGTTATATACATGAATCTTCAGGATTTAAACTGTTTCATTTCTAAAACTCCAGTCAAATCTGACTCAACTGTAAATAGATACAGTATTCTCTTTATTTAAAAGCTTTTAACACAAAAACTGAGCAAACTAAATAGTAACTTTTATGTTTGAGAGAACTTTCTTCGGATAAAAGCCAAGAAAATTAGCCGGAATTGTAAACACTATCCTTATTCTCTTCAATTGAAATCTTTCTACCTCTAATCTCGGTAATTGAACACGGCCTTAAAGATAGTATGCGTCTATTTACTTATATTTCAAGTGTTTCCTACTGGTTCCTAATCATTTCCATGTACAAACATTGTGTATTTTAAGAGTTTTTACAAAATGTGACAGTTTTCTTAGAAATGTATACAAGAATCATCAGGGTTTAAACTGTTTAATTCCTCAAACTCCAGTCAAATCTAACTCAACTGTAATTAGAAACAGTATTCTCTTTATTTAAAAGCTTTTAACACAAAAACTGAGCAAACTAAATAGTAACTTTTATGTTTGAGAGAACTTTCTTCGGATAAAAGCCAAGTAAATTAGCCGGAATTGTAAACATTATTACTTTTCCCGTCATTTCACAGCTTTGTACCTCTAATCTGGGTGATTGAACACGGCCATTACGGTATTATGGCTCTATTTACTAGTATTTCAAGTGACTCTTATATACTTCTAATCATTTCACAGGACTATTAATGTGTATTTAAAAGTTTTAGCAAAAATAGACAGTTTTCTTACAGTTATTTACCTGAATCTTCAGGATTTAAACTCTTTCATTCTTAAAACTCCAGTCAAATCTGACTCAACTGTAAAAAGAAACAGAATTCTCTTTATTTAAAAGCTTTGTACACAAAACCTGAGCTGACTAAATAGTAACTTTTAATATTAAAATGAACTTTCTTCGGAAAATAGCCAAGAAAATTAGCCGGAATTGTAAACATTATCAGTATTCTCGTCAATTCACAGCTTTCTACATCCAATCTCGGTAATTGAACACGGCCTTAAAGATAGTATGGGTCTATTTACTTCTATTTCAAGATTTTCCTACAGGTTCCTAATCATTTCCATGTACAAACGTTATGTATTTTATGAGTGTTTACAAAATGCGACAGTTTTCTTAGAAATATATACATGAATCATCACGGTTTAAACTGTTTCATTCAAAAAACTCCCGCCAATTCAGCCTCAATTGTAAATATGAACAGTATTCTCTTCATTTTAAGCTTTATTTACAAATATTGAGCTCTATAAACTGCATTCTTAATGTTTGAAAGAACTTTCTTCAGAAAAACGCCAAGTAAATTAGCCGGAATTGTAAACATTATTACTTTTCCGTCATTTCACAGCTTTCTACCTCTAATCTTGGTGATTGAACACGGCCATAACAATAGTATGGCTCTATTTACTAGTATTTCAAGTGATTCGTACACACTTCCAATCATTTCGCAGGACTATTATTGTGTATTTAAAAGTTTTACCAAAAATAGACAGTTTTCCTACAGTTATATACATGAATCTTCAGGATTTAAACAGTTTCATTTCTAAAACTCGAGTCAAATCTGACTCAACTGTAAGTAGAAACAGTATTCTCTTTATTCAACAGCTTTTAACACAAAAACTGAGCAAACTAAATAGTAACTTTTATGTTTGAGAGAAGTTTCTTCGGATAAAAGCCAAGTAAATTAGCCGGAATTGTAAACATTATTACTGTTCCCGTCATTTCACAGCTTTCTACCTCTAAACTGGGTGATTGAACACGGCCATTACGATAGTATGGCTCTTTTTCCTAGTATTTCAATTGACTCTTACCCACTTCTAATCATTTCGCAGGACTATTACTGTGTATTTAAAAGTTTTTCCAAAAATAGACAGTTTTCCTACAGTTATATACATGAATCTTCAGGATTTAAACTGTTTCTTTTGGAAAACTCCAGTCAAATCTGACTCAACTGTAAATAGAAACAGTATTCTCTTTATTTAAAAGCTTTTAACACAAAAACTGAGCAAACTAAATAGTAACTTTTATGTTTGAGAGAACTTTTTGGAAAAAAGCCAAGAAAATTAGACGGAATTGTAAGCATTATCAGTATTCTCGTCAAGTCACAGCTTTCTACGTCTAATCTTGGTGATTGAACACGGCCATGACAATAGTCTGGCTCTATTTACTAGTATTTTAAGTGACTCTTATACACTTCTAATTATTTCGCAGGACTATTCCTCTGTATTTAAAAGTTTTACCAAAAATAGACAGTTTTCCTACAGTTATATACATGAATCTTCAGGATTTAAACTGTTTCATTCCTAAAACTCCAGTCAAATCTGACTCAACTGTAAATAGAAACAGTATTCCCTTTATTTAAAAGCTTTTTACACAAAAACTGAGCTGACTAAATAGTAACTTTGAATGTTTGAGAGAACTTTCTTAGGAAAAATCCAAGAAAATTAGACGGAATTGTAAACATTATCAGTATTCTCGTCAATTCCCAGCTTTCTACCTCATATCTTAGTAATTGAACCCGGCCATAAAGATGGTATAGGTCTATTTACTTATATTTCAAGTGTTTCCTACAGGTTCCTAATCATTTCCATGTACTGTCATTGTGTATTAAGATTCTACTAAAATGAGGCAGTTTTTTTAGAAATATATACATGAATCATCACGGTTTAAACTGTTTCATTCAAAAAACTCCCACCTATTCAGCCTCAATTGTAAATATGAACACTATTCCTTCATTTTAAAGCTTTATTTACAAATACTGAACTCTATAAAATTCAATTCTTAATGTTTAAAAGAACTTTCTTCAGAAAATCGCCGAGTAAATTAGCGGGCATTGTACACATTAACAGTAATCTGGTCATTTCAAAGCTTTCTACCTCTAATCTCGGTGAGAGAACACAGCCATAACGATAGTATGGCTCTATTTACTAGTATTTCAAGTGACTCTTACACACTTCTAATCATTTCGCAGGACTATTAATGTGTATTTAAAAGTTTTAGAAAAATAGACAGTTTTCTTACACTTATTTACATGAATCTTCAGGATTTAAACTCTTTCATTCTTAAAACTCCAGTCAAATCTGACTCAACTGTAAAAAGAAACAGAATTCTCTTTATTTAAAAGCTTTGTACACAAAACCTGAGCTGACTAAATAGTAACTTTTAATATTAAAATGAACTTTCTTCAGAAAATAGCCAAGAAAATTAGTCGGATTTGTAAACACTATCATTATTCTCATCAATTGAAAGCTTTCTACCTCTAATCTCGGTAATTGAACACGGCCTTAAAGATAGTATGCGTCTATTTACTTATATTTCAAGTGTTTCCTACTGGTTCCTAATCATTTCCATGTACAAACGTTGTGTATTTTAAGATTTTTTACAAAATGTGACAGTTTTCTTAGAAATGTATACAAGAATCATCAGGGTTTAAACAGTTTAATTCCTAAAACTCCAGTCAAATCTAACTCAACTGTAATTAGAAACAGTATTCTCTTTATTTAAAAGCTTTTCACACAAAACTGAGCAAACTAAATAGTAACTTTTATGTTTGAGAGAACTTTCTTCGGATAAAAGCCAAGAAAATTAGCCGGAATTGTAAACACTATCAGTATTCTCATCAATTGAAAGCTTTCTACCTCTAATCTCGGTAATTGAACACGGGTCTATTTACTTCTATTTCCAAGATAGTATGGGTCTATTTACTTCTATTTCAAGATTTTCCTACAGGTTCCTAATCATTTCCATGTACAAACGTTGTGTATTTTAAGAGTGTTTACAAAATGCGACAGTTTTCTTAGAAATATATACATGAATCATCACGGTTTAAACTGTTTCATTCAAAAAACTCCCGCCAATTCAGCCTCAATTGTAAATATGAACAGTATTCTCTTCATTTTAAGCTTTATTTACAACTATTGAGCTCTATAAACTGCATTCTTAATGTTTGAAAGAACTTTCTTCAGAAAAACGCCAAGTAAATTAGCCGGAATTGTAAACATTATTACTTTTCCGTCATTTCACAGCTTTCTACCTCTAAACTGGGTGATTGAACACGGCCATTACAATAGTATGGCTCTATTTACTAGTATTTCAAGTGATTCGTACACACTTCCAATCATTTCGCAGTACAATTATTGTGTATTTGAAAGTTTTACCAAAAATAGACAATTTTCCTACAATTATATACATGAATCTTCAGGATTTAAACTGTTTCATTTCTAAAACTCGAGTCAAATCTGACTCAACTCTAAACAGAAACAGTATTCTCTTTATTTAAAAGCTTTTAACACAAAAACTGAGCAAACTAAATAGTAACTTTTATGTTTGAGAGAACTTTTTGGAAAAAAGCCAAGATAATTAGATGGAATTGTAAGCATTATCAGTATTCTCGTCAAGTCACAGCTTTCTACGTCTAATCTTGGTGATTGAACATGGCCATGACGATAGTCTGGCTCTATTTACTAGTATTTTAAGTGACTCTTTTACACTTCTAATTATTTCGCAGGACTATTCCTCTGTATTTAAAAGTTTTACCAAAAATAGACAGTTTTCCTACAGTTATATACATGAATCTTCAGGATTTAAACTGTTTCATTCCTAAAACTCCAGTCAAATCTTACTCAACTGTAAATAGAAACAGTATTCTCTTTATTTAAAAGCTTTTTACACAAAAACTGAGCTGACTAAATAGTAACTTTGAATGTTTGAGAGAACTTTCTTAGGAAAAATCCAAGAAAATTAGACGGAATTGTAAACACTATCAGTATTCTCGTCAATTCACAGCTTTCTACCTCATATCTTAGTAATTGAACCCGGCCATAAAGATGGTATGGGTCTATTTACTTATATTTCAAGTGTTTCCTACAGGTTCCTAATCATTTCCATGTACTGTCATTGTGTATTAAGATTCTACTAAAATGAGGCAGTTTTCTTAGAAATATATACATGAATCATCACGGTTTAAACTGTTTCATTCAAAAAACTCCCGCCTATTCAGCCTCAATTGTAAATATGAACACTATTCCTTCATTTTAAAGCTTTATTTACAAATACTGAGCTCTATAAAATTCAATTCTTAATGTTTAAAAGAACTTTCTTCAGAAAATCGCCAAGTAAATTAGCGGGCATTGTAAACATTAACAGTATTCTGGTCATTTCAAAGCTTTCTACCTCTAATCTCGGAGAGAGAACACAGCCCTAACGATAGTATGGCTCTATTTACTAGTATTTCAAGTGACTCTTACACACTTCTAATCATTTCACAGGACTATTAATGTGTATTTAAAAGTTTTAGCAAAAATAGACAGTTTTCTTACAGTTATTTACCTGAATCTTCAGGATTTAAACTCCTTTTTTTTTAAACATATATAATTTTATTATAAAAATAAAATAAAAATGTCAAGAAAAAAATCGTGATTTTGTCCTTTAAAATATTGACGCTGGCTAGAAAGAACTCTTTTGCTCTCCTCCTCTCCCCCCGTGAATACAGAATAAGAAAACATTTTCTTCAATCCCTCTTTTCAACTGTTTTAGGCAGAGTAATACAGTTTTTGTGAATTTGAAATAAAATAATGGCTGTTTGCCTTTTATAATAGAAAACACTCATCTTTTTTTCTTAATAATTTCTCTCTCTCTCTCTCTCTCTCTCTCTCTCTCTCTCTCTCTCTGTGTGTATTTCTTTTTATTTTATTTTATTTTTATTTTTATTTTTTTTATTGCTTAAAGCATTACAAAGGGTATTACATATGTGTCCTTTTTCCCCCCCACCCTTGACAAGCCCCTGCCCTCCCTTACCCCCCAGTGTCTTATGTCCATTAGTTATGGTTATGTGGATGCATACAAGTCCTTCAGTTGATCTCTTACTCCCCTCCCTCCTGTCCCCCAACCCTCCCTGGCCTTACCTCTGAAGACCGACAATCAGTTTGAGGCAGCTCTGCCACTGTATCTATTATTGTTCAAAAGTTTGTAATGGTCTTAATTATCCATGAAAGAATGAGATCATGTGGTATTTTTCCTTCATTGACTGGGTTGTTTCACTTAGCATAATGCTCTCCAGTTCCATCCATGCTGTTGCAAATGGTAAGAGTTCCTTCTTTTTAACAGCAGCATAGTATTCCATCGTGTAGATGTACCACAGTTTTCTAATCCATTCATCTACTGATGGGCACTTAGGCTGTTTCCAGATCTTAGCTATGGTGAATTGTGCTGCTATGAACATCTGGGTGCATATATCCTTTCTGATTGGTGTTTCTGGTTTCTTGGGATATATTCCTAGAAGTGGGATCACAGGGTCAAATGGGAGTTCCATTTCCAATTTTTTGAGGAACCTCCATACTGCCTTCCATAGTGGCTGCACCAGTCTGCATTCCCACCAGCAGTGCACAAGTGTTCCTTTTTCTCCACATCCTCTCCAGCACTTGTCGTTTGTTGATTTGTTGATGATGGCCATTCTGACAGGTGTGAGATGGTACCTCATTGTTGTTTTGATTTGCATCTCTCGGATGATTAGTGACTTTGAGCATGTTTTCATATGTCTCTTGGCTTTCTGAATGTCCTCTTTTGAAAGGTGTCTATTTAGATCCTTTGCCCATTTTTTGATTGGATTGTTTATCTTCTTTTTGTTAAGTTGTATGAGTTCCCTATAAATTTTGGAGATTAAGCCCTTATCAGATATGACGTTGGCAAATATGTTTTCCCACGAGGTGGGTTTTCTTGTTGTTTTGTTGATGGTTTCTTTTGCTGTGCAGAAGCTTTTTATTTTGATGTAGTCCCATTTGTTCATTTTTTTCTTTAGTTTCAACTGCCCTAGGAGCTGTATCAGTGAAGAAATTGTTTTGGCATATGTCTGAGATTTTGTTGCCTTTGTATTCTTCTAGAATTTTTATGGTTTCCTGTCGTACATTTAAGTCCTTTATCCATTTTGAGTTTATTCTTGTGTATGGTGTAAGTTGGTGGTCTAGTTTCATTTTCTTGCATATGTCTGTCCAATTTTCCCAACACCATTTATTGAAGAGACTATCTTGGCTCCATTGTATGTTCATGCCTCCTTTGTCAAAAATTAATTGAGCATATTGGTTCGGGCTAATTTCTGGACTCTCTATTCTATTCCACTGATCTATATGTCTGTTCTTGTGCCAGTACCAGGCAGTTTTGAGAACAGTGGCTTTGTAATACAGCTTGATATCTGGCATTGAGATCCCACCTACTTTGTTCTTTCTCAGGATCATTGCAGCTATTCGGGGTCTTTTTTTATTCCAGATGAATTTTTGGAGAGTTCGTTCTAGATCTTTGAAGAAGGCCATTGGTATTTTAATGGGAAGTGCATTAAATGTATAGATTGCTTTGGGTAGTATGGACATTTTAATGATGTTGATTCTACCAATCCAAGAACATGGTATGTTCTTCCATCTGTTTATGTCTTCCTCTATCTCTTTTTTCAACGTCCTGTAGTTTTCTGAGTAGAGGTCTTTAACCTCTTTAGTTAAGTTTATTCCTAGGTATCTTAATTTTTGGGGTGCGATGGTAAATGGGATTGTTTTTCTGATCTCCCTTTCTGAAAGTTCACTATTGGTGTATAGAAATGCCTCAGATTTCTTGGGGTTAATTTTGTATCCTGCTACATTGCCAAATTCATGTATTAAGTCTAGTAGCTTTATGATGGAGTCTCTAGGGTTTTGTATGTATAATATCATGTCATCTGCAAATAAGGACAGTTTTACTTCCTCTTTTCCAATTTGGATGCCTTTTATTTCTTCTTCTTGCCTAATTGCAATGGCTAATACTTCCAGTACTATGTTGAACAGGAGTGGTGAGAGTGGGCATCCCTGTCTTGTTCCTGTTCTTAGGGGAAATGGTGTTAGTTTTTGTCCATTGAGTATGATGTTGGCTGTGGGCCTGTCATATATGGCATTTATTATGTTGAGGTATGATCCTTCTATTCCCACCTTTCTGAGAGTTTTTATCAAAAATGGGTGTTGGATTTTGTCGAATGCTTTTTCTGCATCAATTGATATGACCATGTGGTTTTTTTCTTTCAATTTGTTTATGTGATGTATCACATTTATTGATTTACGGATGTTGTACCATCCTTGCATCTCTGGGATAAATCCTACTTGGTCATGGTGTATGATCCTTCTGATGTACTGCTGGATCCGATTTGCTAAGATTTTGTTGAGGATTTTGGTATCTATGTTCATGAGGGATATTGGCCTGTAATTCTCTTTCATTGTGATGTCTTTACCTGGTTTTGGTATTAGGGTGATGCTGGCTTTATAGAATGAGCTTGGAAGCGTTCCTTCCTCTTGAATTTTTTGTAGTAGTCTGAGGAGGGTAGGTTTTAGTTCTTCCTTGAATGTTTGGTAGAACTCCCCCGTGAAGCCGTCTGGCCCTGGGCTTTTGTTTGCTGGAAGCTTTCTGATGACTGCTTCAATTTCTTCCATAGTTATTGGCCTATTGAGGTTTTTAGATTCTTCCTGATTGAGTTTTGGAATGTTGTATTTTTCTAGGAATTTGTCCATTTCCTCCAGGTTGTCTAGTTTGTTGGAGTAGAGTTGCCCGTAGTATTGTTTAACAATCATTTGTATTTCTGTGGGGTCTGTTGTTATTTCGCCTCTATCATTTCTGATTTGGTTTATTTGGGACCTCTCTCTTTGCTTCTTGGTGAGCCTGGCTAGGGGTTTGTCAATCTTGTTTATCCTTTCAAAGAACCAGCTCTTGGTTTCATTGATTTGCTGTATTGTTTTGGTCTCTATTTCATTGATTTCTGCTCTAATCTTTATTATCTCCTTCCTTCTGCTCACTCTGGGGTTTTCTTGTTGCTCTCTTTCTAATTCTTTGAGTTGTAGAGTTAGATGATTGACTACCATTTTTTCTTGTTTTTTGAGATAGGCCTGTAGAGCTATAAACTTTCCTCTCAGGACTGCTTTCATTGTGTCCCAGAGGTTTTGGATTGTTGTGTTTTCATTGTCATTAGTGTCCAGGATGTTTTTAATTTCTTCTTTGATGTCATCGGTAACCCAATCAATATTTAATAACATGCTATTCAGCTTCCAAGTGTTTGAGTATTTTGGGTTGTTTTTATTGTAGTTTATTTCTAACATTATGCCATTGTGGTCTGCGAAGAAGCTTTTTATGATTTCAATCTTCTTGAATTTGTGGAGACTTTGCTTGTGACCCAATATGTGGTCTATTTTTGAATATGTCCCATGAGCACCTGAGAGGAATGTATATTCCGCAGCTGTGGGGTGAAGTGTTCTGAGGATGTCAATTAAGTCCATCTGATCTAGTGAGTCATTTAGGATTGCTGTTTCTTTGCTGAGTTTTTGTCTAGCGGATTTATCCAGTGATGTCAGTGGTGTATTAAAGTCCCCTACTATGATTGTATTGTTGTCGATCTCTCCCCTGATATCTTCCAGAAGTTTTCTTATGTATGTGGGTGGTCCTGCATTGGGTGCATATATGTTTACCAGGGTTATATCTTCTTGTTGTATTGATCCCTTTAGTATTATGAAGTGGCCTTCCTTATCTCTGGTTATGGCCTTCACATTGAGATGTATTTTGTCAGATAAAAGTATTGCTACCCCAGCTTTCTTTTCCTTTCCATTTGCGTGAAAGATATTTTTCCATCCCTTCACTTTCAGTCTGTGTGAGTCCCTTCTAATGAGGTGGGTCTCTTGTAGACAGCAGATGTATGGGTCATGTTTTTTTTTATCCATTCAGCCACTCGATGTCTTTTGGTTGGAGCATTTAGTCCATTTACATTTAAAGTTATTATTGAAAGGTACTTGTTTGTAGCCATTTCTTTTTTTGTGTGTGTGTGTGGCTGTTTTCTTTCTGAGCTTGATATTTCTTCTTTTTACACCAGTCCCTTTAGCATTTCTTGCATGGCTGGCTTGGTGGTGATAAACTCCCTTAGCCCTTTTTTGTCTGTGAAGCTTCTTATTTCCCCTTCAATTTTGAATGATAGCCTTGCTGGATAGAGTATTCTTGGATTCAGTCCTTTGCTTTGCATCACTTTGTAGATTTCCGTCCATTCTTTTCTGGCCTGATGTGTTTCTGTTGAGAAATCATTTGATAATCTAATGGGAGATCCCTTGTATGTTATTTTCCGTCTCTCTCTTGCAGCCTGGAAGATTCTCTCTTTATCCTGAACATTTGACATGGTAATTATGATGTGTCTTGGTGTGGGTCTTTTCGGGTTCACCTTGTTTGGGACTCTCTGGGCTTGTGTGACTTTTTTCTTCCCCACCTCAGGGAAGTTTTCTGATATTATTTCTTCGAATAGGTTTTCTAATCCATGTTCATCTTTCTGTTGTTCTGGCACCCCTATTAATCGTATTTTGTTTCGTTTCATGTTGTCCCAAAGCTCCCTTAGGCTCTCCTCCTGTCTTTTAATTTTTTTCTCCATTTGCCGTACAGTTTGAGTGTGTTTTGCTTCCTTGTCTTCTAATTCACTAATTCGGTCCTCCGCTTCTCCCAGTCTACTGTTGATACTTTCAATGGAGTTTTTTATTGAAGCTATGTCACTCTTCATTTCTTCTTGGGACTTACTTAAGTTGTTGATTTTTTCATCTGTTTCTTCTAGCTTCTTGCATAAGTAGTTGAGTTTTTCATCTGTTTCTTCTTGCTTCTTGAACATCTGGTGCATGTACTCTAGGAACCTTATTCTGAATTCTTTTTCCATCATGTTGCATATCTCTGTCTCACTTAGCTGCTTTTCTGGCGAGTCCTCCTTTTCTTTCCTTTGGGGGTTTCTTTGCCTACCCATGTTTGATCTCACTGACATATGTAGATGTTGAGATGTTCAGTGGCTGCTCCCTGGGTGGCAGGGGCTCCTTGGGTTGTGGTTGCTGCTCAGACGGTTGCGGTAGCAGCTGCTTTCCAGTTGGCAGCAGCTCCTCTGGTGGGTGTTGTTCACAGCTGTGTTGGCTCTTCTGGCTGGTGGGGGGAGGCTTCACGTACAGCTGCTGTTCCACAGACAGAGGGTGTGGTGATCAGGAGGCTGTGGTGATCAGGAGGCTGCGGTGATCAGGGGGCTGCTGTTGCTTGCATCTGCTGTGTTGATTTAAAGGCACAAAATACAACAGAGCAAGGCACAACGTACCAGGCACTGAACACAAGTATATTCACAATATTAATAACCCCAAATAAAGGTGACCACCCGAATTAAGAGAATTAGGGGATAAGGGAGAAAGAAGAGAAGAAGATAAAAGAGAGAACAGAAAAGAAAAATAAGAAAAAAACAAACAAAAAAGGAGTGCAAAAATAGAATTGGGAAAAAAGAGGGGGGAAAAAAGAGAGCAAAAAAAGAGAATGAAGTAGAAGCGGGGAAGAGACTATTTGTATGCGGAGCAAACTCCAATAGAACTGCCACTAATCTCAACAAATTCCAGCAACAGATCCCTGGAGATGAATGCAAACTACAAACCACCAATAATATCCAGAGGGGTAAGGGAAAACAGAAGCACAAAAATAACCGGGGTAGGGTGGGGGAGGGAAGGGAAAAACCAGCAGAAAAAAAAAGAAAAAGAAAAAGAAAAACAACCTCACAACCAGTCCTAAAAGAAGAAAAAAAAAACACAAAACAAAACAAACAAACAAATAAAAAAAAAAAGCCCAATATATTCAACAATCAAGAAAACAATAGAAAGATAAGAGAAAAAAAAATGTTTGTAAAGTGAAGAAGGATAAAGAATAGGTGTATAAGGATTTAGAGCAGTGGATTGGAAATAGGATATATAAGCAGGGTGGAATTAGACAGGGGGTAAAAAGAAGGAATTGGGAAAGTGTGGAGCAGGAATAGGGTAAGAGAAACAGGACACCAAAATGGGAAAAGTAAGGAAGAGGGTTTTAGCAAAGAGGTGAAATTGAGATAGGGAAAATTAACGCTAAAGGAACGATGAAAATAGAATGGAGAACACTAATCCCAAAAGAAAATAAAGAGAAAATAAAATGGCACTTTAAAAGATGGTAAAATGGTAGCAGTAATAATACTGGTTAAAAATAAAAATGTGGTAATTGAAAGGGTAAAATCAGGTGATGGAAAAAGAAGAAAAAGAAAAAAAAATTGGTTTCTTAGTAAAAAGGTGAAAAAATTAAAAAAAGAAAAAGAAAAAATTTGCAGTAGTGATGGTCTTTCGGTTCTTCTACTCTTCAGCCTGGTTCGCCTTAGTCCTGCCAGGTATTTAGGAGAGTGTTGAATTTCCCTGCATTACACTGCTCCTCCGTGTTGTAAATCACAGTCCTGATTTTAAAGCAGGCCGTATTTGTGATCCAGTCTGCCTTAATTTGTATTCCCCTAAGAGTCAGTTTGTGGCTCAGCCTCTGGGTGGCAGTGTTTTTGGGTTGGCCTCTGAGGCTATACAGCTTCTCTATCCTTTTTTAATCCTTACCCTGCTCTGTGTTGTTGGTGGGACTGAAAATCCCTCTATAGGCCAGACCCTGGTAACTCCCAGGGACTAATCAGCTTGTTTTAATCCTTTATCTCATACAGGGTGGAATCTGGGTGTGGCTGTGCTCCTTGCCTGGGGGGTTGGGGGGAGGAATTCCACCCTCTGGAGGAATGGCTGCCCCAGTCCTGGGCCCAGGGGTGTCTCAGCACTCAATTCGCTGCCACCTCCTCCGGCTCCCCCTCTTTCCTCAGCCTCTCCCCAGATTCCCCTCGTCTGCACCTTCACCCTCTCTTCAGCTCAGGTGAGTGTCTGTATCCGAACTGTCCTATGAGCAGGGTTCAGTGAAAACAAAGAAACAGACAAACGCCGGCCGGCCCCGGAAACGCTCCTCTCTTACCGGTCTGGGAAATGCTCCTCTCTTACTAGCACTGCATGATCTGGGAAACGCTCCTCTCTTCTGGGCACTGCATGGTCCGGTCAGTTCCTCAGGATGCCCACTTTAGTCTCAGTTCTCCGCAATCACAAAATCCAAATCTCAAATCTCCTGGCGCCAGCAAACCCGCGGAACTCCTTACCCCGGTCAGGGTCTGTGTCTGTCCCAAGAGAGGCGGCTGTCTGCCATGCGGTCTCCCTCGGACCCTCTGGGCTCAGGTCTGGCAAACTTACCTGCCCAGATTTCTGGTTTTTAACCTTTCCAGGGGAGGTCTGCCCTTCCCGGCTGCAAACCATCTCACCAGCTGAGTGAATTTGCCAATTCCGGGTGGGTGTTATTAGTTTCAGCTGCTTACTCCGTTTGCTCCGGGACAATACCTGGGACGCATCTGCCAATATCGCCGCCATCTTGCTTCCTTCTCCAATCTGATTTAAACTCTTTCATTCTTAAAACTCCAGTGAAATCTGACTCAACTGTCTAATCAGAATCACCTGTAAATATAAACAGTATTCTCTTTATTTATCAGCTTCCTACATATTCTGAGCTTTATAAACAGCAATTCTTAATGTTTGAAAGCCCATTCTTCAGAAATATGTCATCTAAAGTAGCCAGAATGGTAAACATTATCTGTACTCTCGTCACTACGCAGCATTCTATCTCTAATCTCCGTGATTGAACATGAACATAAAGATAGAACGGCTCTATGTACCAGCATTTCAAGTGTTTCTTACAAGTTTCTAATCATTTCTCGGGACTATCATTGCGTATGTTAAGCGGTTTACCAAAAGTAGACAGTTTTCCTAGAAGTATACACAGGAATCTTCAAGGTTTCAATTGAGTCATTCAGAAAACGCCAGTCTAATCAGAATCACCTGTAAATAAAAATAGTATTCTCTTTATTTATCAGCTTCATACATATTCAGCGCTTTATAAACAGCAATTCTTAATGTTTGAAAGCACTTTCCTTGGAGAAACAACATCTAGAGTAGCCGCAATTGTAAACTTCATCCTTACTCTCCTCAGTTGAGAGTTTTTTACCTCTAATCTCAGTGATTGAACTAGGCCATAAAGATAGGACGGCTCTATTATACAGCATTTCAAGTGTTTCTAACATGTTTCTAGTCACATCCCGGGATATCCTAGTGTACTTTAAGAGTTTTACCAAAATTAGACATTTTTCCAGAAGTAGATACATGAATCTTCAGGATGTAAACTTTGTCATTAAGAAAATGCCAGGTAATTCAGCCTCAATTGTATATATAAACAGTATTCTCTTCATTGATCAGCCTCAGACACATATTCTGAGCTTTAAAAACAGCAATTCCTGAAGTTGGAAGCACTTTCTTTGTAACAACCCCATCTAGAGTAGCCGGAATTGTAAACATTACCATTACTCTCTTCATTTGAGAGTTTTCTACCTCTAATCTCGGTGATTGAACTATGCCATCAGGATAGAATGGCTCGATTTACCCGTATTTAAACTGTTTCTTACATGTCTCTAATCTTTTCTGGGACTATCATTGTGTATTGTAAGAATTTTACCAAAAGTAGACAGTTTTCCCAGATATACACCTGAATCTTCAAGAGTTAAATTATGCCATTCAGAAAACGCCAGGCAATTCGGCCTCAGTTGGAAATATAAAAAGTATTCTCTTCATTTATCAGGTTCATACCCATATTCTCAGCTTTATAAACAGCAATTCCTAATGTTTGAAAGACATTCTTAGGAAATAAGTCATCTAAAGTAGCCAGAATGGTAAACATTATCTGTACTCTCGTCATTACGCAGCATTCTATGTCTAATCTCCGTGATTGAACATGAATATAAAGATAGAACGGCTCTATGTACCAGCATTTCAAGTGTTTCTTACAAGTTTCTTATCATTTCTTGGGAATATCATTGCGTATGTTAAGCGTTTTACCAAAAGTAGACAGTTTTCCTAGAAGTATACACAGGAATCTTCAAGGTTTTAATTGAGTCATTCAGAAAAAGCCAGTCTAATCAGAATCACCTGTAAATAGAAACAGTACTCTCTTTATTTATCAGCTTCATACATATTCTGAGCTTTATTAACAGCAATTCTTAATGTTTGAAAGCACATTCTTCGGAAATATGTCATCTAAAGTAGCCAGAATGGTAAACATTATCTGTACTCTCGTCACTACGCAGCATTCTATCTCTAATCTCCGTGACTGAACATGAACATAAAGATAGAACGGCTCTATGTACCAGCATTTCAAGTTTTTCTTACAAGTTTCTAATCATTTCTCGCGACTATCATTTCGTATGTTTAACGTTTTACCAAAAGTAGACAGTTTTCCTGAAGTATACACAGGAACCTTCAAGGTTTTAATTGAGTCATTCAGAAAAAGCCAGTCTAATCAGAATCACCTGTAAATAGAAACAGTATTCTCTTTATTTATCAGCTTCATACATATTCTGAGCTTTAAAAACAGCAATTCCTCATACTGGAAGCACTTTCTTTGGAACAACACCATCTAGAGTAGCCAGAATTGTAAACTTCATCCTTCCTCTCCTCAGTTGAGACTTTTTTACCTCTCATCTCAGTGATTGAACTAGGCCATAAAGATAGCACGGCTCTATTTTACAGCATTTCAAGTGTTTCTTACATGTTTCTAGTCACTTCCCTGGACTATCCTAGTGTATTTTAAGAGTTTTACCAAAATTAGACATTTTTCCAGAAGTAGATACATGAATCTTCAGGATGTAAACTTTGTCATTAAGAAAATGCCCGGTAATTCAGCCTCAATTGTATATATAAACAGTATTCTCTTCATTGATCAGCCTCATACACATATTCTGAGCTTTAAAAACAGCATTTCCTCATACTGGAAGCACTTTCTTTGGAACAACACCATCTAGAGTAGCCGGAATTGTAAACATTACCATTACTCTCTTCATTTGAGAGTTTTCTACCTCTAATCTCGGTGATTGAAATAGGCCATCAGGATAGAAAGGCTCGATTTACCCGTATTTAAACTGTTTCTTACATGTCTCTAATCTTTTCTGGGACTATCATTGTGTATTGTAAGAATTTTACCAAAAGTAGACAGTTGTCCCAGAAGTATACACGTGAATCGTCAAGAGTTAAATTGTGCCATTCAGAAAACACCAGGCAATTCGGCCTCAGTTGTAAATATAAAAAGTATTCTCTTCATTTATCAGCTTCATACCCATATTCTCAGCTTTTTAATGGAAATTCTTAATGTTTGAAAGCACTTTCTTCAGAAATACATCATGTAAAGTAGCCAGAATGGTAAACATTATCTGTACTGTCGTCATTACGGAGCATTCTATGTCTAATCTCCGTGATTGAACATGAACATAAAGATAGAACGGCTCTATGTACCAGCATTTCAAGTGTTTCTTACATGTTTCTAATCATTTCTCGGGACTAACATGGTGTACGTTAAGCGTTTAACCAAAAGTAGACAGTTTTCCTAGAAGTATACACAGGAATCTTCAAGGATTCATTTGAGTCATTCAGAAAACGCCAGTCTAATCAGAATCACCTGTAAATAGAAACAGTATTCTCTTTATTTATCAGCTTCCTACATATTCTGAGCTTTATTAACAGCAATTCTTAATGTTTGAAAGCACATTCTTCGGAAATATGTCATCTAAAGTAGCCAGAATTGTAAACATTATCTGTACTCTCGTCACTACGCAGCATTCTATCTCTACTCTCCGTGATTGAACACGAACATAAAGATAGAACGGCACTATGTACCAGCATTTCAAATGTTTCCTACAAGTTTCTAATCATTTCTCGGGACTATCATTGCGTATGTTTAGCGTTTTACCAAAAGTAGATAGTTTTCCTAAAAGTATACCCAGGAATCTTCAAGGTTTCAATTGAGTCATTCAGAAAACGCCAGTCTAATCAGAATCACCTGTAAATAGAAACAGTATTCTCTTTATTTATCAGCTTCCTACATATTCTGAGCTTTACTAACAGCAATTCTTAATGTTTGAAAGCACATTCTTCGGAAATATGTCATCTAAAGTAGCCAGAATTGTAAACATTATCTGTACTCTCGTCACTACGCAGCATTCTATCTCTAATCTCCGTGATTGAACATGAACATAAAGATAGAATGGCTCTATGTACCAGCATTTCAAGTGTTTCTTACAAGTTTCTAATCATTTCTTGGGAATATCATTGCGTATGTTAAGCGTTTTACCAAAAGTAGACAGTTTTCCTGAAGTATACACAGGAACCTTCAAGGTTTTAATTGAGTCATTCAGAAAAAGCCAGTCTAATCAGAATCACCTGTAAATAGAAACAGTATTCTCTTTATTTATCAGCTTCATACATATTCTGAGCTTTAAAAACAGCAATTCCTAATACTGGAAGTACTTTCTTTGGAACAACACCATGTAGAGTAGCCAGAATTGTAAACTTCATCCTTACTCTCCTCAGTTAAGACTTTTTTACCTCTCATCTCAGTGATTGAACTAGGCCATAAAGATAGCACGGCTCTATTTTACAGCATTTCAAGTGTTTCTTACATGTTTCTAGTCACTTCCCCGGACTATCCTGGTGTATTTTAAGAGTTTTACCAAAATTAGACATTTTTCCAGAAGTAGATACATGAATCTTCAGGATGTAAACTTTGTCATTAAGAAAATGCCCGGTAATTCAGCCTCAATTGTATATATAAACAGTATTCTCTTCATTGATCAGCCTCATACACATATTCTGAGCTTTAAAAACAGCATTTCCTCATACTGGAAGCACTTTCTTTGGAACAACACCATCTAGAGTAGCCGGAATTGTAAACATTACCATTACTCTCTTCATTTGAGAGTTTTCTACCTCTAATCTCGGTGATTGAACTAGACCATCAGGATAGAAAGGCTCGATTTACCCGTATTTAAACTGTTTCTTACATGTCTCTAATCTTTTCTGGGACTATCATTGTGTATTGTAAGAATTTTACCAAAAGTAGACAGTTGTCCCAGAAGTATACACGTGAATCGTCAAGAGTTAAATTGTGCCATTCAGAAAACACCAGGCAATTCGGCCTCAGTTGTAAATATAAAAAGTATTCTCTTCATTTATCAGCTTCATACCCGTATTCTCCGCTTTATAAACAGCAATTCTTAATGTTTGAAAGACATTCTTAGGAAATAAGTCATCTAAAGTCGTCAGAATGGTAAACATTATCTGTACTCTCTTCATTACGCAGCATTCTATCTCTAATATCCGTGATTGAACATGAACATAAAGATAGAACGACTCTATGTACCAGCATTTCAAGTGTTTCTTACAAGTTTGTAATCATTTCTTGGGAATATCATTGCGTATGTTAAGCGTTTTACCAAAAGTAGACAGTTTTCCTAGAAGTATACACAGGAATCTTCAAGGTTTTAATTGAGTCATTCAGAAAAAGCCAGTCTAATCAGAATCACCTGTAAATAGAAATAGTACTCTCTTTATTTATCAGCTTCATACATATTCTGAGCTTTATAAACAGCAATTCTTAATGTTTGAAAGCACATTCTTCGGGAATATGTCATCTAAAGTAGCCAGAATGGTAAACATTATCTGTACTCTCGTCACTACACAGCATTCTACCTCTAACCTCCGTGATTAAACATGAACATAAAGATAGAACGGCTCTATGTACCAGCATTTCAAGTGTTTCTTACAAGTTTCTAATCATTTCTCGGGACTATCATTTCGTATGTTTAACGTTTTACCAAAAGTAGACAGTTTTCCTGAAGTATACACAGGAACCTTCAAGGTTTTAATTGAGTCATTCAGAAAAAGCCAGTCTAATCAGAATCACCTGTAAATAGAAACAGTATTCTCTTTATTTATCAGCTTCATACATATTCTGAGCTTTAAAAACAGCAATTCCTCATACTGGAAGCACTTTCTTTGGAACAACACCATCTAGAGTAGCCGGAATTGTAAACTTCATCCTTACTCTCCTCAGTTGAGAGTTTTTTACCTCTCATCTCAGTGATTGAAATAGGCAATAAAGATAGCACGGCTCTATTTTACAGCATTTCAAGTGTTTCTTACATGTTTCTAGTCACTTCTCGGGACTATCCTAGTGTATTTTAAGAGTTTTACCAAAATTAGACATTTTTCCAGAAGTAGATACATGAATCTTCAGGATGTAAACTTTGTCATTAAGAAAATGCCAGGTAATTCAGCCTCAATTATATATATAAACAGTATTCTCTTCATTGATCAGCCTCATACACATATTCTGAGCTTTAAAAACAGCAATTCCTCATACTGGAAGCACTTTCTTTGGAACAACACCATCTAGAGTAGCCAGAATTGTAAACTTCATCCTTACTCTCCTCAGTTGAGACTTTTTTACCTCTCATCTCAGTGATTGAAATAGGCCATAAAGATAGCACGGCTCTATTTTACAGCATTTCAAGTGTTTCCTAAATGTTTCTAGTCACTTCCCCGGACTATCCTAGTGTATTTTAAGAGTTTTACCAAAATTAAACATTTTTCCAGAAGTAGATACATGAATCTTCAGGATGTAAACTTTGTCATTAAGAAAATGCCAGGTATTCAGCCTCAATTGTATATATAAACAGTATTCTCTTCATTGATCAGCCTCATACAAATATTCTGAGCTTTAAAAACAGCAATTCCTCATACTGGAAGCACTTTCTTTGGAACAACACCATCTAGACTAGACGGAATTGTAAACATTATCATCACTCTCTTCATTTGAGAGTTTTCTACCTCTAATCTCGGTGATTGAACTAGGCCATCAGGATAGAACGGCTCGATTTACCCCTATTTAAACTGTTTCTTACATGTCTCTAATCTTTTCTGGGACTATCATTGTGTATTGTAATGATTTTACCAAAAGTAGACAGTTTTCCCAGAAGTATACATGTGAATCTTCAAGAGTTAAATTGTGCCATTCAGAAAACGCCAGGCAATTCGGCCTCAGTTGTAAATATAAAAAGTATTCTCTTCATTTATCAGCTTCATACCCATATTCTCAGCTTTTTAAACGGAAATTCTTAAGGTTTGAAAGCACTTTCTTCGGAAATACATCATGTAAAGTAGCCAGAATGGTAAACATTATCTGTACTCTCGTCATTACGCAGCATTGTATCTCTAATCTCCGTGATTGAACATGAACAGAAAGATAGAACGGCTCTATGTACCAGCATTTCAAGTGTTTCTTACAAGTTTCTAATCATTTCTCGGGAATATCATGGTGTATGTTAAGCGTTTAACCAAAAGTAGTTTTCCTAGAAGTATACACAGGAATCTTTAAGGTTTCAATTTAGTCATTCTGAAAACGCCAGTCTAATCAGAATCACCTGTAAATAGAAACAGTATTCTCTTTATATAACAGGTTCATTATATTCTGAGCTTTATAAACAGCAATTCTTAATGTTTGAAAGCACATTCTTCGGAAATATGTCATCTAAAGTAGCCAGAATGGTAAACATGATCTGTACTCTCATCACTACGCAGCATTCTATCTCTAATCTCCGTGATTGAACATGAATATAAAGATATAACGGCTCTATGTACCAGCATTTCAAGTGTTTCTTACAAGTTTCTAATAATTACTCGGACTATCATTGCGTATGTTTAACGTTTTACCAAAAGTACACAGTTTTCCTAGAAGTATACCCAGGAATCTTCAAGGTTTCAATTGAGTCATTCAGAAAAAGCCAGTCTAATCAGAATCACCTGTAAATAGAAACAGTATTCTCTTTATTTATCAGCTTCATACATATTCTGAGCTTTATAAACAGCAATTCTTAATGTTTGAAAGCACTTTCCTTGGAAAAACAACATCTAGAGTAGCCGCAATTGTAAACTTCATCCTTACTCTCCACAGTTGAGAGTTTTTTACCTCTCATCTCAGTGATTGAACTAGGCCATAAAGATGGCACGGCTCTATTTTACAGCATTTCAAGTGTTTCTTACATGTTTCTAGTCACTTCCTGGGACTATCCTAGTGTATTTTAAGAGTTTTACCAAAATTCGACATTTTTCCAGAAGTAGATACTGAATATTCAGGATGTAAACTTTGTCATTAAGAAAATGCCAGGTAATTCAGCCTCAATTGTATATATAAACAGTATTCTCTTTATTTATCAGCTTCCTACTGATTCTGAGCTGTATTCACAGCAATTCTTAATGTTTGAAAGCACATTCTTCGGAAATATGTCATCTAAAGTAGCCAGAATGGTAAACATTATCTGTACTCTCGTCACTACGCAGCATTCTATCTCTAATCTCTGTGATTGAACATGAACATAAAGATAGAACGGCTCTATGTACCAGCATTTCAAGTGTTTCTTACATGTTTCTAATCATTTCTTGCGACTATCGTGGTGTATGTTAAGCGTTTAACCAAAAGTAGACAGTTTTCCTAGATGTATACACAGGAATCATCACGGTTTCAATTGAGTCATTCAGAAAACGCCAGTCTAAACAGAATCACCTGTAAATAGAAACAGTATTCTCTTTATTTATCAGCTTCATACATATTCTGAGCTTTATGAGCAGTAATTCTTAATGTTTGAAAGCACTTTCCTTGGAAAAACAACATCTAGAGTAGCCGCAACTGTAAACTTCATCCTTACTCTCCTCAGTTGAGAGTTTTTACCTCTAATCTCCGTGATTGAACTAGGCCATAAAGATAGCACGGCTCTATTTTAGAGCATTTCAAGTGTTTCTTACATGTTCTAGTCACTTCCCGGGACTATCCTTGTGTATTTTATGAGTTTTACAAAAATTAGACATTTTTCCAGAAGTAGATACATGAATCTCGAGGATGTAAACTTTGTCATTAAGAAAATGCAGATAATTCAGCGTAAATTGTATATTTAAACAGTATTCTCTTCATTGATCAGCCTCATACACATATTCTGAGCTTTAAAAACAGCAATTCCTCATGTTGGAAGCACTTTCTTTAAAAAAAAAAAACCATCTAGAGTAGCCGGAATTGTAAACATTATCTATACTCTCTTCATTTGAGAGTTTTCTACCTCTAATCTTGGTGATTGAACTAGGCCATCAGGATAGAACGGCTCGATTTACCCCTATTTAAACTGTTTCTTACATGTCTCTAATCTTTTCTGGGATTATCATTGTGTATTGTAAGAGTTTTACCAAAAGTAGACAGTTTTGCCAGAAGTATCCACGTGAATCTTTAAGAGATAAATTGTGCCATTCAGAAATCGCCAGGCAATTCGGCCTCAGTTGTAAATATAAAAAGTATTCTCTTCATTTATCAGCTTCATACCCATATTCTCAGCTTTTTAAACGGAAATTCTTAATGTTTGTAAGAACTTTCTTCGGAAATACATCATGTAAAGTAGCCAGAATGGTAAACATTATCTGTACTCTCGTCATTACGCAGTATTCTATCTCTAATCTCCGTGATTAAACATGAACATAAAGATAGAACGGCTCTATGTACCAGCATTTCAAGTGTTTCTTACACGTTTCTAATCATTTCTCGGGACAATCATGGTGTACGTTAAGCGTTTAACCAAAAGTAGACAGTTTTCCTAGAACTATAACAGGAATCTTCAAGGTTTCAATTGAGTCATTCAGAAAACGCCAGTCTAACCAGAATCACCTGTAAATAGAAACAGTATTCTCTTTATTTATCAGTTTCCTACATATTCTGAGCCTCTTAAACGGCAATTCTTAATATTAGAAAGCACATTCTTCGGAAATATGTCATCTAAAGTAGCCAGAATGGTAAAAATTATCTGTACTCTCGTCACTACCCAGCATTCTAACTGTAATCTCTGAGAATGAACATGAACATAAAGATAGAACGGCTCTATGTACCAGCATTTGAAGTGTTTCTTACATGTTTCTAATCATTTCTCGGGATATCATGGTGTACGTTAAGCGTTTAACCAAAAGTAGATAGTTTTCCTAGAGGTATACCCAGGAATCTTCAAGGTTTCAATTGAGTCATTCAGAAAACGCCAGTCTAATCAGAATCACCTGTAAATAGAAACAGTATTCTCTTTATTTATCAGCTTCCTACATATTCTGAGCTTTATTAACAGCAATTCTCAATGTTTGAAAGCACATTCTTCGGAAATATGTCATCTAAAGTAACCAGAATAGTAAACATTATCCGTAGTCTCGTCCCTAAGCAGCATTCTATCTCTAATCTCCGTGATTGAACATGAACATAAAGATAGAATGGCTCTATGTACCAGCATTTCAAGTGTTTCTTACATGTTTCTAATCATTTTTCGGGACTATCATGGTGTACGTTAAGCCTTTACCAAAAGTAGACAGTTTTCCTAGAAGTATAACAGGAATCATCAAGGTTTCAATTGAGTCATTCAGAAAACGCCAGTCTAATCAGAATCACCTGTAAATATAAACAGTGTTCTCTTTATTTATCAGCTTCCTACATATTCTGAGCTTTATTAACAGCAGTTCTTAATGTTTGAAAGCATATTCTTCGGAAATATGTCATCTAAAGTAGCCAGAATGGTAAACATGATCTGTACTCTTGTCACTACGCAGCATTCTATCTCTAATCTCCGTGATTGAACAGGAACATAAAGATAGAACGGCTCTATGTACCAGCATTTCAAATGTTTCTTACATGTTTCTAATCATTTTTCAGGACTATCATGGTGTATGTTAAGCGTTTAACCAAAAGTAGACAGTTTTCCTAGAAGTATACACAGGGATCTTCAAGGTTTCAATTGAGTCATTCAGAAAACGCCAGTCTAAACAGAATCACCTGTAAATAGAAACAGTATTCTCTTTATTTATCAGCTTCATACATATTCTGAGCTTTATAAGCAGCAATTCTTAATGTTTGAAAGCACTTTCCGTGGAAAAACAACATCTAGAGTAGCCGCACCTGTAAACTCCATCATTACTCTCCTCTGTTGAGAGTTTTTTTACCTCTAATCTCAGTGATTGAACTAGGCCATAAAGATAGCACGGCTCTATTTTACAGCATTTCAAGTGTTTCTTACATGTTTCTCGTCACTTCCCGGGACTATCCTAGTGTATTTTAAGAGTTTTACCAAAATTAGACATTTTTCCAGAAGTAGATACATGAATCTTCAGGATGTAAACTTTGTCATTAAGAAAATGCCAGGTAATTCAGCCTCAAGTGTATATATAAACAGTATTCTCTTCATTGATCAGCCTCATACACATATTCTGAGCTTTAAAAACAGCAATTCCTCATGTTGGAAGCTCTTTTTTGGAAAAACACCATCTAGAGTAGCCGGAATTGTAAACATTATCATGACTCTCTTCATTTGAGAGTTTTCTACCTCTAATGTCGGTGATTGTACTAGGACATCAGGATAGAACGGCTCGATATCCCTGTATTTAAACTGTTTCTTAAATGTCTCTAATCTTTTCTGGGACTATCATTGTGTATTGTAAGAGTTTTAGCAAAAGTAGACAGTTTTCCCAGAAGTATACACGTGAATCTTCAAGAGTTAAATTGTGCCATTCAGAAAACACCAGGCAATTCGGCCTCAGTTGTAAATATAAAAAGTATTCTCTTCATTTATCAGCTTCATACCCATATTCTCAGCTTTTTAAACGGTAATTCTTAATGTTTGAAAGCACTTTCTTCAGAAATACATCATGTAAAGTAGCCAGAATGTTAATCATTATCTGTACTCTCGTCATTACGCAGCATTCTATCTCTAATCTCTGGGATTGAACATGAACATAACGATAGAACGGCTCTATGTACCAGCATTTCAAGTGTTTCTTACATGTCTCTAATCATTTCTCGGGACTATCATGGTGTACGTTAAGCGTTTTACCAAAAGTAGACAGTTTTCCTAGAAGTATACACAGGAATCTTCAAGGTTTCAATTGAGTCATTCAGAAAAAGCCAGTCTAATCAGAATCACCTGTAAATAGAAACAGTATTCTCTTTATTTATCAGCTTCCAACATATTCTGAGCTTTATAAACAGCAATAATTAATGTTTGAAAGACATTCTTCGGAAAAAAGTCATCTAATGTAGACAGAACGAGAAACATTATCTGTACTCTCGTCACTACTCAGCATTCTGTCGCTAATCTCCGTGATTGAACATGAACATAAAGATAGAACGGCTCTATGTACCAGCATTTCAAGTGTTTCTTACAAGTTTCTACTCATTTCTCGGGACTATCATTGCGTATGTTTAGCGTTTTACCAAAAGTAGAGAGTTTTCCTAGAAGTATACACAGGAATCTTCAAGTTTCAATTGAGTCATTCAGAAAACGCCAGTCTAATCAGAATCACCTGTAAATATATACAGTATTCTCTTTATTTATCAGCTTCCCACATATTCTGAGCTTTATGTACAGCAATTCATAATGTTTGAAAGTAATTCTTCGGAAATAAGTCATCTAAAGTAGCCAGAATGGTAAACATTATCTGTACTCTCGTCACTACGCAGCATTCTATCTCTAATCTCCGTGATTGAACATGAACATAAAGATAGAACGGCTCTATGTACCAGCATTTCAAGTGTTTCTTACATGTTTCTAATCATTTCTTGGACTATCGTGGTGTATGTTAAGCGTTTAACCAAAGTAGACAGTTTTCCTAGATGTATACACAGGAATCTTCAAGGTTTCAATTGAGTCATTCAGAAAACGCCAGTCTAATCAGAATCACCTGTAAATAGAAAAAGTATTCTCTTTATTTATCAGCTTCCCACATATTCTGAGCTTTATGTACAGCAATTCTTAATGTTTGAAAGACTTTCTTCGGAAATAAGTCATCTAAAGTAGCCAGAATGGTAAACATTATCTGTACTCTCGTCACTTCGCAGCATTCTATCTCTAATCTCCGTGATTGAACATGAACATAAAGATAGAACAGCTCTATGTACCAGCATTTCAAGTGTTTCCTACAAGTTTCTAATCATTTCTCGGGACTATCATGGTGTATGTTAAGCGTTTAACCAAAAGTAGTTTTCCTAGAAGTATACACAGGAATCTTCAAGGTTTCAATTGAGTCATTCAGAAAACTCCAGTCTAATCAGAATCACCTGTAAATAGAAACAGTATTCTCTTTATTTATCAGCTTCCCACATATTCTGATTTTTATAAACAGCAATTCTTAATGTTTAAAAGACATTCTTCGGAAATAAGTCATCTTAAGTAACCAGAATGTTAAACATTATCTGTACTCTCGTCACTACGCAGCATTCTATCTCTAATCTCCGTGATTGAACATGAACATAAAGATAGAACGGCTCTATGTACGAGCATTTCAAGTGTTTCTTACAAGTTTCTACTCATTTCTCGGGACTACCATTGCGTATGTTTAGCGTTTTACCAAAAGTAGACAGTTTTCCTAGAAGTATACACAGGAATCTTCAGGTTTCAATTGAGTTATTCAGAAAACGCCAGTCTAATCAGAATCACCTGTAAATAGAAACAGTATTCTCTTTATTTATCAGCTTCCTACAGATTCTGAGCTGTATTAACAGCAATTCTTAATGTTTGAAAGCACATTCTTCGGAAATATGTCATCTAAAGTAGCCAGAATGGTAAACATTATCTGTACTCTCATCACTACGCAGCATTCTATCTCTAAATCCGTGATTGAACATGAACATAAAGATAGAACGGCTCTATGTACCAGCACTTCAAGTGTTTCTTACATGTTTCTAATCATTTCTTGGGACTATCGTGGTGTATGTTAAGCGTTTAACCAAAAGTAGACAGTTTTCCTAGATGTATACACAGGAAACTTCAAGGTTTCAATTGAGTCATTCAGAAAACGCCAGTCTAATCAGAATCACCTGTAAATAGAAACAGTATTCTCTTTATTTATCAGCTTCCCACATATTCTGAGCTTTATAAACAGCAATTCTTAATGTTTAAAAGACATTCTTCGGAAATAAGTCATCTTAAGTAACCAGAATGTTAAACATTATCTGTACTCTCGTCACTACGCAGCATTCTATCTCTAATCTCCGTGATTGAACATGAACATAAAGATAGAACGGCTCTATGTACCAGCATTTCAAGTGTTTCTTCCAAGTTTCTACTCATTTCTCGGACTATCATTGCGTATGTTTAGCGTTTTACCAAAAGTAGACAGTTTTCCTAGAAGTATACACAGGAATCTTCAAGGTTTCAATTGAGTCATTCAGAAAAAGCCAGTCTAATCAGAATCACCTGTAAATATAAACAGTATTCTCTTTATTTAACAGCTTCCCACATATTCTGAGCTTTATGTACAGCAATTCTTAATGTTTGAAAGACTTTCTTCGGAAATAAGTCATCTAAAGTAGCCAGAATGGTAAACATTATCTGTACTCTCGTCACTACGCAGCATTCTATCTCTAATCTCCGTGATTGAACATGAACATAAAGATAGAACAGCTCTATGTACCAGCATTTCAAGTGTTTCCTACAAGTTTCTAATCATTTCTCGGGACTATCGTGGTGTATGTTAAGCGTTTAACCAAAAGTAGTTTTTCTAGAAGTATACACAGGAATCTTCAAGGTTTCAATTGAGTCATTCAGAAAACTCCAGTCTAATCAGAATCACCTGTAAATAGAAACAGTATTCTCTTTATTTATCAGCTTCCTATATATTCTGAGCTTTATAAACAGCAATTCTTAATGTTTGAAAGCACATTCTTCGGAAATATGTCATCTAAAGTATCCAGAATGGTAAACATTATCTGTACTCTCGTCACTACGCAGCATTCTATCTCTAATCTCCGTGATTGAACATGAACATAAAGATAGAACAGCTCTATGTACCAGCATTTCAAGTGTTTCCTACAAGTTTCTAATCATTTCTCGGGACTATCATGGTGTATGTTAAGCGTTTAACCAAAAGTAGTTTTCCTAGAAGTATACACAGGAATCTTCAAGGTTTCAATTGAGTCATTCAGAAAACTCCAGTCTAATCAGAATCACCTGTAAATAGAACCAGTATTCTCTTTATTTATCAGCTTCCTATATATTCTGAGCTTTATAAACAGCAATTCTTAATGTTTGAAAGACATTTTTCGGAAATAAGTCATCTAAAGTAGCCAGAATGGTAAACATTATCTGTACTCTTGTCACTACGCAGCATTCTATCTCTAATCTCCGTTATTGAACATGAACATAAAGATAGAACAGCTCTATGTACCAGCATTTCAAGTGTTTCCTACAAGTTTCTAATCATTTCTCGGGACTATCATGGTGTATGTTAAGCTTTTAAACAAAAGTAGTTTTCCTAGAAGTATACACAGGAATCTTCAAGGTTTCAATTGAGTCATTCAGAAAACTCCAGTCTAATCAGAATCACCTGTAAATAGAAACAGTATTCTCTTTATTGATCAGCTTCCTACATATTCTGAGCTTTATAAACAGCAACTCGTAATGTTTGAAAGACATTCTCCGGAAATAAGTCATCTTAAGTAACCAGAATGTTAAACATTATCTGTACTCTCGTCACTACGCAGCATTCTATCTCTAATCTCCGTGATTGAACATGAACATAAAGATAGAACGGCTCTATATACAAGCATTTCAAGTGTTTCTTGCAAGTTTCTACTCATTTCTCGGGACTACCATTGCGTATGTTTAACGTTTTACCAAAAGTAGACAGTTTTCCTAGAAGTATACACAGGAATCTTCAGGTTTCAATTGAGTCTTTCAGAAAACGGCAGTCTAATCAGAATCACCTGTAAATAGAAAAAGTATTCTCTTTATTTATCAGCTTCCCACATATTCTGAGCTTTATTTACAGCAATTCTTAATGTTTGAAAGACTTTCTTCGGAAATAAGTCATCTAAAGTAGCCAGAATGGTAAACATTATCAGTACTCTCGTCACTACGCAGCATTCTATCTCTAATATCCGTGATTGAACATGAACATAAAGATAGAACAGCTCTATGTACCAGCATTTCAAGTGTTTCCTACAAGTTTCTAATCATTTCTCGGGACTATCGTGGTGTATGTTAAGCGTTTAACCAAAAGTAGTTTTTCTAGAAGTATACACAGGAATTTTCAAGGTTTCAATTGAGTCATTCAGAAAACTCCAGTCTAATCAGAATCACCTGTAAATAGAAACAGTATTCTCTTTATTTATCAGCTTCCTATATATTCTGAGCTTTATAAACAGCAATTCATAATGTTTGAAAGTCATTCTTCGGAAATAAGTCATCTAAAGTAGCCAGAATGGTAAACATTATCTGTACTCTCGTCACTACGCAGCATTCTATCTCTAATCTCTGTGATTGAACATGAATATAAAGATAGAACGGCTCTATGTACCAGCATTTCAAGTGTTTCTTACATGTTTCTAATCATTTCTTGGGACTATCGTGGTGTATGTTAAGCGTTTAACCAAAAGTAGACAGTTTTCCTAGAAGTATACACAGGAATCTTCAAGGTTTCAATTGAGTCATTCAGAAAACGCCAGTCTAATCAGAATCACCTGTAAATAGAAACAGTATTCTCTTTATTTATCAGCTTCCCACATATTCTGATTTTTATAAACAGCAATTCTTAATGTTTAAAAGACATTCTTCGGTAATAAGTCATCTAAAATAGCAAGAATGGTAAACATTATCTGTACTCTCGTCACTACTCAGCATTCTATCTCTAATCTCCGTGATTGAACATGAACATAAAGATAGAACGGCTCTATGTACCAGTATTTCTAGTGTTTCTTACAAGTTTCTACTCATTTCTCGGGACTATCATTGCGTATGTTTAGCGTTTTACCAAAAGTAGACAGTTTTCCTAGAAGTATACACAGGAATCTTCACGTTTCACTTGAGTCATTCAGAAAACGCCAGTCTAATCAGAATCACCTGTAAATAGAAACAGTATTCTCTTTATTTATCAGCTTCATACGTATTCTGAGCTTTATAAACAGCAATTCTTAATGTTTGAAAGCACTTTCCTTGGAAAAACAACATCTAGAGTAGCCGCACCTGTAAACTCCATCATTACTCTCCTCTGTTGAGAGTTTTTTTACCTCTAATCTCAGTGATTGAACTAGGCCATAAAGATAGCACGGCTCTATTTTACAGCATTTCAAATGTTTCTTACATGTTTCTCGTCACTTCCCGGGACTATCCTAGTGTATTTTAAGAGTTTTATCAAAATTAGACATTTTTCCAGAATTAGATACATGAATCTTCAGGATGTAAACTTTGTCATTAAGAAAATGCCAGGTAATTCAGCCTCAAGTGTATATATAAACAGTATTCTCTTCATTGATCAGCCTCATACACATATTCTGAGCTTTAAAAACAGCAATTCCTCATGTTGGAAGCTCTTTTTTGGAAAAACACCATCTAGAGTAGCCGGAATTGTAAACATTATCATGACTCTCTTCATTTGAGAGTTTTCTACCTCTAATCTCGGTGATTGTACTAGGACATCAAGATAGAACGGCTAGATTTCCCTGTATTTAAACTGTTTCTTAAATGTCTCTAATCTTTTCTGGGACTATCATTGTGTATTGTAAGAGTTTTAGCAAAAGTAGACAGTTTTCCCAGAAGTATACACGTGAATCTTCAAGAGTTAAATTGTGCCATTCAGAAAACACCAGGCAATTCGGCCTCAGTTGTAAATATAAAAAGTATTCTCTTCATTTATCAGCTTCATACCCATATTCAGCTTTTTAAACGGTAATTCTTAATGTTTGAAAGCACTTTCTTCAGAAATACATCATGTAAAGTAGCCAGAATGTTAATCATTATCTTTACTCTCGTCATTACGCAGCATTCTATCTCTAATCTCTGGGATTGAACATGAACATAACCATAGAACGGCTCTATGTACCAGCATTTCAAGTGTTTCTTACATGTTCCTAATCATTTCTCGGGACTATCATGGTGTACGTTAAGCGTTTAACCAAAAGTAGACAGTTTTCCTAGAAGTATACACAGGAATCTTCAAGGTTTCAATTGAGTCATTCAGAAAACGGCAGTCTAATCTGAATCACCTCTAAATAGAAACAGTATTCTCTTCATTTATCAGCTTCCTACATATTCTGACCTTTATAAACAGCAATTCCTAATGTTTGAAAGCACATTCTTCAGAAATATGTCATCTAAAGTGGCCAGAATGATAAATATTATCTGTACTCTCGTCACTACGCTGCATTCTATCTCTAATATCCGTGATTGAACATGAACATAAAGATAGAACAGCTCTATGTACCAGCATTTCAAGTGTTTCCTACAAGTTTCTAATCATTTCTCCGGACTATCATGGTGTATGTTAAGCGTTTAACCAAAAGTACTTTTCCTAGAAGTATACACAGGAATCTTCAAGGTTTCAATTGAGTCATTCAGAAAACTCCAGTCTAATCAGAATCACCTGTAAATAGAAACAGTATTCTCTTTATTTATCAGCTTCCCACATAATCTGAGCTTTATAAACAGCAATTCTTAATGTTTGAAAGACATTCTTCGGAAATAAGTCATCTTAAGTAACCAGAATGTTAAACATTATCTGTACTCTCGTCACTACGCAGCATTCTATCTCTAATCTCCGTGATTGAACATGAACATAAAGATAGAACGGCTCTATGTACCAGCATTTCAAGTGTTTCTTACAAGTTTCTACTCATTTCTCGGGACTATCACTGCGTAAGTTTAGTGTTTTACCAAAAGTAGACAGTTTTCCTAGAAGTATACACAGGAATCTTCAAGGTTTCAATTGAGTCATTCAGAAATCACCTGTAAATATAAACAGTATTCTCTTTATTTATCAGCTTCCCACATATTCTGAGCTTTATGTACAGCAATTCTTAATGTTTGAAAGACATTCTTCGGAAATAAGTCATCTAAAGTAGCCAGAATGGTAAACATTATCTGTACTCTCCTCACTACGCAGCATTCTATCTCTAATCTCCGTGATTGAACATGAACATAAAGATAGAACAGCTCTATGTACCAGCATTTCAAGTGTTTCCTACAAGTTTCTTATCATTTCTCGGGACTATTGTGGTGTATGTTAAGCGTTTAACCAAAAGTAGTTTTCCTAGAAGTATACACAGGAATCTTCAAGGTTTCAATTGAGTCATTCAGAAAACTCCAGTCTAATCAGAATCACCTGTAAATAGAAACAGTATTCTCTTAATTTATCAGCTTCCTACATATTCTTACCATTATAAACAGCAATTCTTAATGTTTGAAAGCACATTCTTCGGAAATATGTCATCTAAAGTGCCAGAATGGTAAATATTATCTGTACTCTCGTCACTACGCAGCATTCTATCTCTAATATCCGTGATTGAACATGAACATAAAGATAGAACAGCTCTATGTACCTGCATTTCAAGTGTTTCCTACAAGTTTCTAATCATTTCTCGGGACTATCATGGTGTATGTTAAACGTTTAACCAAAAGTAGTTTTCCTAGAAGTATACACAGGAATCTTCAAGGTTTCAATTGAGTCATTCAGAAAATGCCAGTATAATCAGAATCACCTGTAAAAGGACACAGTATTCTCTTTATTTATCATCTTCCTACAGATTCTGAGCTGTATTAACAGCAATTCTTAATGTTTGAAGGCACATTCTTCGGAAATATGTCATCTAAAGTAGCCAGAATGGTAAACATTATCTGTACTCTCGTCACTACACAGCATTCTATCTCTAATCTCCGTGATTGAACATGAACATAAAGATAGAACGGCTCTATGTACCAGCATTTCTAGTGTTTCTTACAAGTTTCTACTCATTTCTCGGGACTATCATTGCGTATGTTTAGCGTTTTACCAAAAGTAGACAGTTTTCCTAGAAGTATACACAGGAATCTTCACGTTTCACTTGAGTCATTCAGAAAACGCCAGTCTAATCAGAATCACCTGTAAATAGAAACAGTATTCTCTTTATTTATCAGCTTCCTACAGATTCTGAGCTGTATTAACAGCAATTCTTAATGTTTGAAAGCACATTCTTCGGAAATATGTCATCTAAAGTAGCCAGAATGGGAAACATTATCTGTACTCTCGTCACTATGCAGCATTCTATCTCTAATCTCTGTGATTGAACATGAACATAAAGATAGCACGGCTCTATGTACCAGCATTTCAAATGTTTCTTACATGTTTCTAATCATTTCTTGGGACTATCGTGGTGTATGTTAAGCGTTTAACCAGAAGTAGACAGTTTTCCTAGATGTATACACAGGAATCTTCAAGGTTTCAATTGAGTCATTCAGAAAACGCCAGTCTAATCAGAATCACCTGTAAATATAAACCGTATTCTCTTTATTTATCAGCTTCCCACATATTCTGAGCTTTATGTACAGCAATTCTTAATGTTTGAAAGACATTCTTCGGAAATAAGTCATCTAAAGTAGCCAGAATGGTAAACATTATCTGTACTCTCGTCACTACGCAGCATTCTATCTCTAATATCCGTGATTGAACATGAACATAAAGATAGAACAGCTATATGTACCAGCATTTCAAGTGTTTCCTACAAGTTTCTAATCATATCTCGGGACTATCATGGTGTATGTTAAGCGTTTAACCAAAAGTAGTTTTCCTAGCAGTATACACAGGAATCTTCAAGGTTTCAATTGAGTCATTCACATAACTCCACTGTAATCAGAATCACCTGTAAATAGAAACAGTATTCTCTTTATTGATCAGCTTCCCACATATTCCGATTTTTATAAACAGCAATTCTTAATGTTTAAAAGACATTCTTCGGAAATAAGTCATCTTAAGTATCCAGAATGTTAAACATTATCTGTACTCTCGTCACTACGCAGCATTCTATCTCTAATCTCCGTGATTGAACATGAACATAAAGATAGAACGGCTCTATGTACCAGCATTTCAAGTGTTTCTTACAAGTTTCTACTCATTTCTCGGGACTATCACTGCGTATGTTTAGCGTTTTACCAAAAGTAGACAGTTTTCCTAGAAGTATACACAGGAATCATCAAGGTTTCAATTGATTAATTCAGAAATCACCTGTAAATATAAACAGTATTCTCTTTATTTATCAGCTTCCCACATATTCTGAGCTTTATGTACAGCAATTCTTAATGTTTGAAAGACTTTCTTCGGAAATAAGTCATCTAAAGTAGCCAGAATGGTAAACATTATCTGTACTCTCGTCACTACGCAGCATTCTATCTCTAAACTCCGTGATTGAACATGAACATAAAGATAGAACAGCTCTATGTGCCAGCATTTCAAGTGTTTCTTACATGTTTCTAATCATTTCTCGGGACTATCATGGTGTACTTTAAGCGTTTAACCAAAAGTAGACAGTTTTCCTAGAAGTATACACAGGTATCTTCAAGGTTTCAATTGAGTCATTCAGAAAATGCCAGTCTAATCAGAATCACCTGTAAATATAAACAGTATTCTCTTTATTTATCAGCTTCCTACATATTCTGACCTTTATAAACAGCAATTCCTAATGTTTGAAAGCACATTCTTCGGAAATATGTCATCTAAAGTGGCCAGAATGGTAAATATTATCTGTACTCTCGTCACTACGCAGCATTCTATCTCTAATATCCGTGATTGAACATGAACATAAAGATAGAACAGCTCTATGTACCAGCATTTCAAGTGTTTCCTACAAGTTTCTAATCATTTCTCGGGACTATTGTGGTGTATGTTAAACGTTTAACCAAAAGTAGTTTTCCTAGAAATATACACAGGAATCTTCAAGGTTTCAATTGAGTCATTCAGAAAACTCCAGTCTAATCAGAATCACCTGTAAATAGAAACAGTATTCTCTTTATTTATCAGCTTCCTACATATTCTTACCTTTATAAACAGCAATTCTTAATGTTTGAAAGCACATTCTTCGGAAATATGGCATCTAAAGTGCCAGAATGGTAAATATTATCTGTACTCTCGTCACTACGCAGCATTCTATCTCTAATCTCCGTGATTGAACATGAACATAAAGATAGAACAGCTCTATGTACCTGCATTTCAAGTGTTTCCTACAAGTTTCTAATCATTTCTCGGGACTATCATGGTGTATGTTAAACGTTTAACCAAAAGTAGTTTTCCTAGAAGTATACACAGGAATCTTCAAGGTTTCAATTGAGTCATTCAGAAAACGCCAGTCTAATCAGAATCACCTGTAAATAGAAACAGTATTCTCTTTATTTATCAGCTTCCCACATATTCTGATTTTTATAAACAGCAATTCTTAATGTTTAAAAGACATTCTTCGGAAATAAGTCATCTTAAGTAACCAGAGTGTTAAACAGTATCTGTACTCTCGTCACTATGCAGCATTATATCTCTAATCTCCGTGATTGAACATGAACATAAAGATAGAACGGCTCTATGTACCAGCATTTCAAGTGTTTCTTACAAGTTTCTACTCATTTCTCCGACTATCATGCGTATGTGTAGCGTTTTACCAAAAGTAGACAGTTTTCCTAGAAGTATACACAGGAATCTTCAAGGTTTCAATTGAGTCATTCAGAAAACGGCAGTCTAATCAGAATCACCTGTAAATAGAAACAGTATTCTCTTTATTTATCAGCTTCCTACTTATTCTGAGCTTTATAAACAGCAATTCTTAATGTTTGAAAGACATTCTTCGGTAATAAGTCATCTAAAATAGCCAGATTGGTAAACATTATCTGTACTCTCGTCACTACTCAGCATTCTATCTCTAATCTCCGTGATTGAACATGAACATAAAGATAGAACGGCTCAATGTACCAGCATTTCAAGTGTTTCTTACAAGTTTCTACTCATTTCTCGGGACTATCATTGCGTATGTTTAGCGTTTTACCAAAAGTAGACAGTTTTCCTAGAAGTATACACAGGAATCTTCAAGTTTCAATTGAGTCATTCAGAAAACGCCAGTCTAATCAGAATCACCCTTAAATAGAAACAGTATTCTCTTTATTTATCAGCTTCCTACAGATTCTGAGCTGTATTAACAGCAATTCTTAATGTTTGAAAGCACATTCTTCGGAAATATGTCATCTAAAGTAGCCAGAATGGTAAACATTATCTGTACTCTCGTCACTACGCAGCATTCTCTCTCTAATCTCTGTGATTGAACATGAACATAAAGATAGAACTGCTCTATGTACCAGCATTTTAAGTGTTTCTTACATGTTTCTAATCATTTCTTGGGACTATCGTGGTGTATGTTAAGCGTTTAACCAAAAGTAGACAGTTTTCCTAGATGTATACACAGGAATCTTCAAGGTTTCAATTGAGTCATTCAGAAAACGCCAGTCTAATCAGAATCACCTGTAAATAGAAACAGTATTCTCTTTATTTATCAGCTTCATACGTATTCTGAGCTTTATAAACAGCAATTCTTAATGTTTGAAAGCACTTTCCTTGGAAAAACAACATCTAGAGTAGCCGCACCTGTAAACTCCATCATTACTCTCCTCAGTTGAGAGTTTTTTACCTCTAATCTCAGTGATTGAACTAGGCAATAAAGATAGCACGGCTCTATTTTACAGCATTTCAAATGTTTCTTACATGTTTCTCGTCACTTCCCGGGACTATCCGAGTGTATTTTAAGAGTTTTATCAAAAGTAGACATTTTTCCAGAATTAGATACATGAATCTTCAGGATGTAAACTTTGTCATTAAGAAAATGCCAGGTAATTCAGCCTCAAGTGTATATATAAACAGTATTCTCTTCATTGATCAGCCTCATACACATATTCTGAGCTTTAAAAACAGCAATTCCTCATGTTGGAAGCTCTTTTTTGGAAAAACACCATCTAGAGTAGCGGAATTGTAAACATTATCATGACTCTCTTCATTTGAGAGTTTTCTACCTCTAATCTCGGTGATTGTACTAGGACATCAAGATAGAACGGCTAGATTTCCCTGTATTTAAACTGTTTCTTAAATGTCTCTAATCTTTTCTGGGACTATCATTGTGTATTGTAAGAGTTTTAGCAAAAGTAGACAGTTTTCCCAGAAGTATACACGTGAATCTTCAAGAGTTAAATTGTGCCATTCAGAAAACACCAGGCAATTCGGCCTCAGTTGTAAATATAAAAAGTATTCTCTTCATTTATCAGCTTCATACCCATATTCTCAGCTTTTTAAACGGTAATTCTTAGTGTTTGAAAGCACTTTCTTCAGAAATACATCATGTAAAGTAGCCAGAATGTTAATCATTATCTTTACTCTCGTCATTACGCAGCATTCTATCTCTAATCTCTGGGATTGAACATGAACATAACCATAGAACGGCTCTATGTACCAGCATTTCAAGTGTTTCTTACATGTTCCTAATCATTTCTCGGGACTATCATGGTGTACGTTAAGCGTTTAACCAAAAGTAGACAGTTTTCCTAGAAGTATACACAGGAATCTTCAAGGTTTCAATTGAGTCATTCAGAAAACGCCAGTCTAATCAGAATCACCTGTAAATATAAACAGTATTCTCTTCATTTATCAGCTTCCTACATATTCTGACCTTTATAAACAGCAATTCCTAATGTTTGAAAGCACATTCTTCAGAAATATGTCATCTAAAGTGGCCAGAATGATAAATATTATCTGTACTCTCGTCACTACGCTGCATTCTATCTCTAATATCCGTGATTGAACATGAACATAAAGATAGAACAGCTCTATGTACCAGCATTTCAAGTGTTTCCTACAAGTTTCTAATCATTTCACGGGACTATAATGGTGTATGTTAAGCGTTTAACCAAAAGTACTTTTCCTAGAAGTATACACAGGAATCTTCAAGGTTTCAATTGAGTCATTCAGAAAATGCCAGTCTAATCAGAATCACCTGTAAATAGAAACAGTATTCTCTTTATTGATCAGCTTCCCACATATTCGGATTTTTATAAACAGCAATTCTTAATGTTTAAAAGACATTCTTCGGAAATAGGTCATCTTAAGTAACCAGAATGTTAAACATTATCTGTACTCTCGTCACTACGCAGCATTCTATCTCTAATCTCCGTGATTTAACATGAACATAAAGATAGAACAGCTCTATGTACCAGCATTTCTTTTTTTTTTTTTTTTTTTTTTTTTATTTATTTTTTTATTTTGTACCAGCATTTCAAGTGTTTCTTACATGTTTCTAATCATTTCTCGGGACTATCATGGTGTACGTTAAGCGTTTAACCAAAAGTAGACAGTTTTCCTAGAAGTATACACAGGAATCTTCAAGGTTTCAATTGAGTCATTCAGAAAATGCCAGTCTAATCAGAATCACCTGTAAATAGAAACAGTATTCTCTTTATTTATCAGCTTCCTACTTATTCTGAGCTTTATAAACAGCAATTCTTAATGTTTGAAAGACATTCATCGGTAATAAGTCATCTAAAGTGGCCAGAATGGTAAATATTATCTGTACTCTCGTCACTACGGAGCTTTCTATCTCTAATATCCGTGATTGAACATGAACATAAAGATAGAACAGCTCTATGTACCAGCATTTCAAGTGTTTCCTACAAGTTTCTAGTCATTTCTCGGGACTATCGTGGTGTATGTTAAGCGTTTAACCAAAAGTAGTTTTCCTAGAAGTATACACAGGAATCTTCAAGGTTTCAATTGAGTCATTCAGAAAACTCCAGTCTAATCAGAATCACCTGTAAATAGAAACAGTATTCTCTTTATTTATCAGCATCCTATATATTCTGAGCTTTATAAACAGCAATTCTTAATGTTTGAAAGACATTTTTCAGAAATAAGTCATCTAAAGTAGCCAGAATGGTTAACATTATCTGTACTCTCGTCACTATGCAGCATTCTATCTCTAATCTCCGTGATTGAACATGAACATAAAGATAGAACGGCTCTATGTACCAGCATTTCAAGTGTTTCTTACATGTTTCTATTCATTTCTCAGGACTATCATGGTGTACGTTAAGCGTTTAATCAAAAGTAGACAGTTTTCCTAGAAGTATACACAGGAATCTTCAAGGTTTCAATTGAGTCATTCAGAAAACGACAGTCTAATCAGAATCACCTGTAAATATACACAGTATTCTCTTTATATATCAGTTTCCTACATATTCTGACCTTTATAAACAGCAATTCCTAATGTTTGAAAGCACATTCTTCGGAAATATGTCATCTAAAGTGGCCAGAATGGTAAATATTATCTGTACTCTCGTCACTACGCAGCATTCTATCTCTAATATCCGTGATTGAACATGAACATATAGATAGAACAGCTCTATGTACCAGCATTTCAAGTGTTTCCTACAAGTTTCTAATCATTTCTCGGGACTATCATGGTGTATGTTAAGCGTTTAACCAAAAGGAGTTTTCCTAGAAGTATACACAGGAATCTTCAAGGTTTCAATTGAGTCATTCAGAAAACTCCAGTCTAATCAGAATCACCTGTAAATAGAAACAGTATTCTCTTTATTGATCAGCTTCCCACATATTCCGATTTTTATAAACAGCAATTCTTAATGTTTAAAAGACATTCTTCGGAAATAAGTCATCTTAAGTAACCAGAATGGTAAACATTATCTGTACTCTCGTCACTACGCAGCATTCTATCTCTAATCTCCGTGATTGAACATGAACATAAAGATAGAACAGCTCTATGTACCAGCATTTCAAGTGTTTCCTACAAGTTTCTAATCATTGCTCGGGACTATCGTGGTGTATGTTAAGCGTTTAACCAAAAGCAGTTTTCCTAGAAGTATACACAGGAATCTTCAAGGTTTCAATTGAGTCATTCAGCAAATGCCAGTCTAATCAGAATCACCTGTAAATAGAAACAGTATTCTCTTTATTGATCAGCTTCCCTCATATTCTGAGCTTTATAAACAGCAACTCTTAATGTTTGAAAGACATTCTTCGGAAATAAGTCATCTTAAGTAACCAGAATGTTAAACATTATCTGTACTCTCGTCACTACGCAGCATTCTATCTCTAATCTCCGTGATTGAACATGAACATAAAGATAGAACGGCTCTATATACGAGCATTTCAAGTGTTTCTTGCAAGTTTCTACTCATTTCTCGGGACTACCATTGCGTATGTTTAACGTTTTACCAAAAGTAGACAGTTTTCCTAGAAGTATACAGAGGAATCTTCAGGTTTCAATTGAGTCTTTCAGAAAACGCCAGTCTAATCAGAATCACCTGTAAATAGAAACAGTATTCTCTTTATTTATCAGCTTCCCACCTATTCTGAGCTTTATGTACAGCAATTCTTAATGTTTGAAAGACTTTCTTCGGAAATAAGTCATCTAAAGTAGCCAGAATGGTAAACATTATCTGTACTCTCGTCACTACGCAGCATTCTATCTCTAATCTCCGTGATTGAACATGAACATAAAGATAGAACGGCTCTATGTACCAGCATTTCAAGTGTTTCTTACATGTTTCTAATCATTTCTCGGGACTATCATGGTGTATGTTAAGCGTTTAACCAAAAGTAGTTTTCCTAGAAGTATACACAGGAATCTTCAAGGTTTCAATTGAGTCATTCAGAAAACTCCAGTCTAATCAGAATCACCTGTAAATAGAAACAGTATTCTCTTTATTTATCAGCTTCCCACATATTCTGAGCTTTATAAACAGCAATTCTTAATGTTTGAAAAACATTCTTCGGAAAAAAGTCAACTAAAGTAGACAGAATGGTAAACATTATCTGTACTCTCGTCACTACGCAGCATTCTATCTCTAATATCCATGATTGAACATGAACATAAAGATAGAAGAGCTCTATGAACCAGCATTTCAAGTGTTTCCTACAAGTTTCTACTCATTTCTCGGGACTATCATTGCGTATGTTTAGCGTTTTACCAAAAGTAGACAGTTTTCCTAGAAGTATACACAGGAATCTTCAAGTTTCAATTGAGTCATTCAGAAAACGCCAGTCTAATCAGAATTACCTGTAAATGGAGACAGTATTCTCTTTATTTATCAGCTTCATACAGATTCTGAGCTGTATTAACAGCAATTCTTAATGTTTGAAAGCACATTCTTCGGAAATATGTCATCTAAAGTAGCCAGAATGTTAAACATTATCTGTACTCTCGTCACTATGCAGCATTCTATCTCTAATCTCTGTGATTGAACATGAACATAAAGATAGAACGGCTCTATGTACCAGCATTTCAAGTGTTTCTTACATGTTTCTAATCATTTCTTGGGACTATCATGGTGTATGTTAAGCGTTTAACCAAAAGTAGACAGTTTTCCTAGATGTATACACAGGAATCTTCAAGGTTTCAATTGAGTCATTCAGAAAATGCCAGTCTAATCAGAATCACCTGTAAATATAAACAGTATTCTCTTTATTTATCAGCCTCCCACATATTCTGAGCTTTATGTACAGCAATTCTTAATGTTTGAAAGACTTTCTTCGGAAATAAGTCATCTAAAGTAGCCAGAATGGTAAACATTATCTGTACTCTCGTCACTACGCAGCATTCTATCTCTAATCTCCGTGATTGAACATGAACATAAAGATAGAACGGCTCTATGTACCAGCATTTCAAGTGTTTCTTACATGTTTCTAATCATTTCTCGGGACTATCATGGTGTATGTTAAGCGTTTAACCAAAAGTAGTTTTCCTAGAAGTATACACAGGAATCTTCAAGGTTTCAATTGAGTCATTCAGAAAACTCCAGTCTAATCAGAATCACCTGTAAATAGAAACAGTATTCTCTTTATTTATCAGCTTCCCACATATTCTGAGCTTTATAAACAGCAATTCTTAATGTTTGAAAGACATTCTTCGGAAAAAAGTCAACTAAAGTAGACAGAATGGTAAACATTATCTGTACTCTCGTCACTACGCAGCATTCTATCTCTAATATCCATGATTGAACATGAACATAAAGATAGAAGAGCTCTATGAACCAGCATTTCAAGTGTTTCCTACAAGTTTCTACTCATTTCTCGGGACTATCATTGCGTATGTTTAGCGTTTTACCAAAAGTAGACAGTTTTCCTAGAAGTATACACAGGAATCTTCAAGTTTCAATTGAGTCATTCAGAAAACGCCAGTCTAATCAGAATTACATGTAAATAGAGACAGTATTCTCTTTATTTATCAGCTTCATACAGATTCTGAGCTGTATTAACAGCAATTCTTAATGTTTGAAAGCACATTCTTCGGAAATATGTCATCTAAAGTAGCCAGAATGTTAAACATTATCTGTACTCTCGTCACTATGCAGCATTCTATCTCTAATCTCTGTGATTGAACATGAACATAAAGATAGAACGGCTCTATGTACCAGCATTTCAAGTGTTTCTTACATGTTTCTAATCATTTCTTGGGACTATCATGGTGTATGTTAAGCGTTTAACCAAAAGTAGACAGTTTTCCTAGATGTATACACAGGAATCTTCAAGGTTTCAATTGAGTCATTCAGAAAATGCCAGTCTAATCAGAATCACCTGTAAATATAAACAGTATTCTCTTTATTTATCAGCCTCCCACATATTCTGAGCTTTATGTACAGCAATTCTTAATGTTTGAAAGACATTCTTCGGAAATAAGTCATCTAAAGTAGCCAGAATGGTAAACATTATCTGTACTCTCATCACTACGCAGCATTCTATCTCTAATCTCCGTGATTGAACATGAACATAAAGATAGAACCGCTCTATGTACCAGCATTTCAAGTGTTTCTTACATGTTTCTAATCATTTCTCCGAACTATCATGGTGTACGTTAAGCGTTTATCCAAAAGTAGACAGTTTTCCTAGAAGTATACACAGGAATCTTCAAGGTTTCAAATGAGTCATTCAGAAAATGCCAGTCTAATCAGAATCACCTGTAAATATAAACAGTATTCTCTTTATTTATCAGCTTCCTACATATTCTGACCTTAATAAACAGCAATTCCTAATGTTTGAAAGCACATTCTTCTGAAATATGTCATCTAAAGTGGCCAGAATGGTAAACATTATCTGTACTCTCGTCACTACCCAGCATTCTATCTCTAATCTCTGTGATTGAACATGAACATAAAGATAGAACAGCTCTATGTACCAGCATTTCAAGTGTTTCCTACAAGTTTCTAATCATTTCTCGGGACTATCATGGTGTATGTTAAGCGTTTAACCAAAAGTAGTTTTCCTAGAAGTATACACAGGAATCTTCAAGGTTTCAATTGAGTCATTCAGCAAATGCCAGTCTAATCAGAATCACCTGTAAATAGAAACAGTATTCTCTTTATTGATCAGCTTCCCTCATATTCTGAGCTTTATAAACAGCAACTCTTAATGTTTGAAAGACATTCTTCGGAAATAAGTCATCTTAAGTAACCAGAATGTTAAACATTATCTGTACTCTCGTCACTACGCAGCATTCTATCTCTAATCTCCGTGATTGAACATGAACATAAAGATAGAACGGCTCTATATACGAGCATTTCAAGTGTTTCTTGCAAGTTTCTACTCATTTCTCGGGACTACCATTGCGTATGTTTAACGTTTTACCAAAAGTAGACAGTTTTCCTAGAAGTATACACAGGAATCTTCAGGTTTCAATTGAGTCTTTCAGAAAACGCCAGTCTAATCAGAATCACCTGTAAATAGAAACAGTATTCTCTTTATTGATCAGCTTCCCTCATATTCTGAGCTTTATAAACAGCAACTCTTAATGTTTGAAAGACATTCTTCGGAAATAAGTCATCTAAAGTAGCCAGAATGGTAAACATTATCTGTACTCTCGTCACTACGCAGCATTCTATCTCTAATCTCCGTGATTGAACATGAACATAAAGATAGAACGGCTCTATGTACCAGCATTTCAAGTGTTTCTTACATGTTTCTAATCATTTCTGGGGACTATCATGGTGTATGTTAAGCGTTTAACCAAAAGTAGTTTTCCAGAAGTATACACAGGAATCTTCAAGGTTCCAATTGAGTCATTCAGAAAACTCCAGTCTAATCAGAATCACCTGTAAATAGAAACAGTATTCTCTTTATTTATCAGCTTCCCACATATTCTGAGCTTTATAAACAGCAATTCTTAATGTTTGAAAGACATTCTTCGGAAAAAAGTTATCTAAAGTAGACAGAATGATAAACATTATCTGTACTCTCGTCACTACGCAGCATTCTATCGCTAATCTCCCTGATTGAACATGAACATAAAGATAGAACGGCTCTATGTACCAGCATTTCCAGTGTTTCTTACATGTTTCTAATCATTTCTCGTAACTATCATTATGGACATTAAGCGTTTATCCAAAAGTAGACAGTTTCCCTAGAAGTATACACAGGAATATTCAAGGTTTCAAATGAGTCATTCAGAAAACGCCAGTCTAATCAGAATCACCTGTAAATATAAACAGTATTCTTTTTATTTATCAGCTTCCTACATATTCTGAGCTTTATAAACAGCAATTCTTAATGATTGAAAGCACATTCTTCGGAAATATGTCATATAAAGTGGCCAGAGTGGTAAACATTATCTGTACTCTCGTCACTACGCATCATTCTATCTCTAATATCCGTGATTGTACATGAACATAAAGATAGAACGGCTCTTTGTACGAGCATTTCAAGTATTTCCTACAAGTTTCTAATCATTTCTTGGGACTATCATGGTGTATGTTAAGCGTTTATCCAAAAGTAGACAGTTTTCCTAGAAGTATACACAGGAATCTTCAAGGTTTCAAATAAGTCATTCAGAAAATGCCAGTCTAATCAGAATCACCTGTAAATATAAACAGTATTCTCTTTATTTATCAGCTTCCTACATATTCTGACCTTTATAAACAGCAATTCCTAATGTTTGAAAGCACATTCTTCGGAAATATGTCATCTAAAGTAGCCAGAATGGTAAACATTATCTGTACTCTCGTCACTACGCAGCATTCTATCTCTAATCTCTGTGATTGAACATGAACATAAAGATAGAACAGCTCTATGTACCAGCATTTCAAGTGTTTCCTACAAGTTTCTAATCATTGCTCAGGACTATCATGGTGTATGTTAAGCGTTTAACCAAAAGTAGTTTTCCTAGAAGTATACACAGGAATCTTCAAGGTTTTAATTGAGTCATTCAGAAAAAGCCAGTCTAATCAGAATCACCTGTAAATAGAAACAGTACTCTCTTTATTTATCACCTTCATACATATTCTGAGCTTTATTAACAGCAATTCTTAATGTTTGAAAGCACATTCTTCGGAAATATGTCATCTAAAGTAGCCAGAATGGTAAACATTATCTGTACTCTCGTCACTACGCAGCATTCTATCTCTAATCTCCGTGACTGAACATGAACATAAAGATAGAACGGCTCTATGTACCAGCATTTCAAGTTTTTCTTACAAGTTTCTAATCATTTCTCGGGACTATCATGGTGTATGTTAAGCGTTTAACCAAAAGTAGTTTTCCTAGAAGTATACACAGGAATCTTCAAGGTTTTAATTGAGTCATTCAGAAAAAGCCAGTCTAATCAGAATCACCTGTAAATAGAAACAGTACTCTCTTTATTTATCACCTTCATACATATTCTGAGCTTTATTAACAGCAATTCTTAATGTTTGAAAGCACATTCTTCGGAAATATGTCATCTAAAGTAGCCAGAATGGTAAACATTATCTGTACTCTCGTCACTACGCAGCATTCTATCTCTAATCTCTGTGATTGAACATGAACATAAAGATAGAACAGCTCTATGTACCAGCATTTCAAGTGTTTCCTACAAGTTTCTAATCATTTCTCGGGACTATCATGGTGTATGTTAAGCGTTTAACCAAAAGTAGTTTTCCTAGAAGTATACACAGGAATCTTCAAGGTTTCAATTGAGTCATTCAGCAAATGCCAGTCTAATCAGAATCACCTGTAAATAGAAACAGTATTCTCTTTATTGATCAGCTTCCCTCATATTCTGAGCTTTATAAACAGCAACTCTTAATGTTTGAAAGACATTCTTCGGAAATAAGTCATCTTAAGTAACCAGAATGTTAAACATTATCTGTACTCTCGTCACTACGCAGCATTCTATCTCTAATCTCCGTGATTGAACATGAACATAAAGATAGAACGGCTCTATATACGAGCATTTCAAGTGTTTCTTGCAAGTTTCTACTCATTTCTCGGGACTACCATTGCGTATGTTTAACGTTTTACCAAAAGTAGACAGTTTTCCTAGAAGTATACACAGGAATCTTCAGGTTTCAATTGAGTCTTTCAGAAAACGCCAGTCTAATCAGAATCACCTGTAAATAGAAACAGTATTCTCTTTATTGATCAGCTTCCCTCATATTCTGAGCTTTATAAACAGCAACTCTTAATGTTTGAAAGACATTCTTCGGAAATAAGTCATCTAAAGTAGCCAGAATGGTAAACATTATCTGTACTCTCGTCACTACGCAGCATTCTATCTCTAATCTCCGTGATTGAACATGAACATAAAGATAGAACGGCTCTATGTACCAGCATTTCAAGTGTTTCTTACATGTTTCTAATCATTTCTGGGGACTATCATGGTGTATGTTAAGCGTTTAACCAAAAGTAGTTTTCCAGAAGTATACACAGGAATCTTCAAGGTTCCAATTGAGTCATTCAGAAAACTCCAGTCTAATCAGAATCACCTGTAAATAGAAACAGTATTCTCTTTATTTATCAGCTTCCCACATATTCTGAGCTTTATAAACAGCAATTCTTAATGTTTGAAAGACATTCTTCGGAAAAAAGTTATCTAAAGTAGACAGAATGATAAACATTATCTGTACTCTCGTCACTACGCAGCATTCTATCGCTAATCTCCCTGATTGAACATGAACATAAAGATAGAACGGCTCTATGTACCAGCATTTCCAGTGTTTCTTACATGTTTCTAATCATTTCTCGTAACTATCATTATGGACATTAAGCGTTTATCCAAAAGTAGACAGTTTCCCTAGAAGTATACACAGGAATATTCAAGGTTTCAAATGAGTCATTCAGAAAACGCCAGTCTAATCAGAATCACCTGTAAATATAAACAGTATTCTTTTTATTTATCAGCTTCCTACATATTCTGAGCTTTATAAACAGCAATTCTTAATGATTGAAAGCACATTCTTCGGAAATATGTCATATAAAGTGGCCAGAGTGGTAAACATTATCTGTACTCTCGTCACTACGCATCATTCTATCTCTAATATCCGTGATTGTACATGAACATAAAGATAGAACGGCTCTTTGTACGAGCATTTCAAGTATTTCCTACAAGTTTCTAATCATTTCTTGGGACTATCATGGTGTATGTTAAGCGTTTATCCAAAAGTAGACAGTTTTCCTAGAAGTATACACAGGAATCTTCAAGGTTTCAAATAAGTCATTCAGAAAATGCCAGTCTAATCAGAATCACCTGTAAATATAAACAGTATTCTCTTTATTTATCAGCTTCCTACATATTCTGACCTTTATAAACAGCAATTCCTAATGTTTGAAAGCACATTCTTCGGAAATATGTCATCTAAAGTAGCCAGAATGGTAAACATTATCTGTACTCTCGTCACTACGCAGCATTCTATCTCTAATCTCTGTGATTGAACATGAACATAAAGATAGAACAGCTCTATGTACCAGCATTTCAAGTGTTTCCTACAAGTTTCTAATCATTGCTCAGGACTATCATGGTGTATGTTAAGCGTTTAACCAAAAGTAGTTTTCCTAGAAGTATACACAGGAATCTTCAAGGTTTTAATTGAGTCATTCAGAAAAAGCCAGTCTAATCAGAATCACCTGTAAATAGAAACAGTACTCTCTTTATTTATCACCTTCATACATATTCTGAGCTTTATTAACAGCAATTCTTAATGTTTGAAAGCACATTCTTCGGAAATATGTCATCTAAAGTAGCCAGAATGGTAAACATTATCTGTACTCTCGTCACTACGCAGCATTCTATCTCTAATCTCCGTGACTGAACATGAACATAAAGATAGAACGGCTCTATGTACCAGCATTTCAAGTTTTTCTTACAAGTTTCTAATCATTTCTCGCGACTATCATTTCGTATGTTTAACGTTTTACCAAAAGTAGACAGTTTTCCTGAAGTATACACAGGAACCTTCAAGGTTTTAATTGAGTCATTCAGAAAAAGCCAGTCTAATCAGAATCACCTGTAAATAGAAACAGTATTCTCTTTATTTATCAGCTTCATACATATTCTGAGCTTTAAAAACAGCAATTCCTCATACTGGAAGCACTTTCTTTGGAACAACACCATCTAGAGTAGCCAGAATTGTAAACTTCATCCTTACTCTCCTCAGTTGAGACTTTTTTACCTCTCATCTCAGTGATTGAACTAGGCCATAAAGATAGCACGGCTCTATTTTACAGCATTTCAAGTGTTTCTTACATGTTTCTAGTCACTTCCCTGGACTATCCTAGTGTATTTTAAGAGTTTTACCAAAATTAGACATTTTTCCAGAAGTAGATACATGAATCTTCAGGATGTAAACTTTGTCATTAAGAAAATGCCAGGTAATTCAGCCTCAATTGTATATATAAACAGTATTCTCTTCATTGATCAGCCTCATACACATATTCTGAGCTTTAAAAACAGCATTTCCTCATACTGGAAGCACTTTCTTTGGAACAACACCATCTAGAGTAGCCGGAATTGTAAACATTACCATTACTCTCTTCATTTGAGAGTTTTCTACCTCTAATCTCGGTGATTGAAATAGGCCATCAGGATAGAAAGGCTCGATTTACCCGTATTTAAACTGTTTCTTACATGTCTCTAATCTTTTCTGGGACTATCATTGTGTATTGTAAGAATTTTACCAAAAGTAGACAGTTGTCCCAGAAGTATACACGTGAATCGTCAAGAGTTAAATTGTGCCATTCAGAAAACACCAGGCAATTCGGCCTCAGTTGTAAATATAAAAAGTATTCTCTTCATTTATCAGCTTCATACCCATATTCTCAGCTTTATAAACAGCAATTCTTAATGTTTGAAAGACATTCTTAGGAAATAAGTCATCTAAAGTAGCCAGAATGGTAAACATTATCTGTACTCTCGTCATTACGCAGCATTCTATCTCTAATCTCCGTGATTGAACATGAACATAAAGATAGAACGGCTCTATGTACCAGCATTTCAAGTGTTTCTTACAAGTTTCTTATCATTTCTTGGGAATATCATTGCGTATGTTAAGCCTTTTACCAAAAGTAGACAGTTTTCCTGAAGTATACACAGGAAACTTCAAGGTTTTAATTGAGTCATTCAGAAAAAGCCAGTCTAATCATAATCACCTGTAAATAGAAACAGTATTCTCTTTATTTATCAGCTTCATACATATTCTGAGCTTTAAAAACAGCAATTCCTCATACTGGAAGCACTTTCTTTGGAACAACACCATCTAGAGTAGCCGGAATTGTAAACATTATCATTACTCTCTTCATTTGAGAGTTTTCTACCTCTAATCTCGGTCATTTAACTAGGCCATCAGGATAGAACGGCTCGATTTACCCGTATTTAAACTGTTTCTTACATGTCTCTAATCTTTTCTGGGACTATCATTGTGTATTGTAAGAGTTTTACCAAAAGTACACAGTTTTCCCAGAAGTATACACGTGAATCGTCAAGAGTTAAATTGTGCCATTCAGAAAACACCAGGCAATTCGGCCTCAGTTGTAAATATAAAAAGTATGCTCTTCATTTATCAGCTTCATACCCATATTCTCAGCTTTATAAACAGCAATTCTTAATGTTTGAAAGACATTCGTAGGAAATAAGTCATCTAAAGAAGCCAGAATGGTAAACATTATCTGTACTCTACTCATTACGCAGCATTCTATCTCTAATCTCCATGATTGAACATGAACATAAAGATAGAACGGCTCTATGTACCAGCATTTCAAGTGTTTCTTACAAGTTTCTAATCATTTCTTGGGAATATCATTGCGTATGTTAAGCGTTTTACCAAAAGTAGACAGTTTTCCTAGAAGTATACACAGGAATCTTCATGGTTTTAATTGAGTCATTCAGAAAAAGCCAGTCTAATCATAATCACCTGTAAATAGAAACAGTACTCTCTACATTTATCAGCTTCATACATATTAGAGCTTTATTAACACCAATTCTTAATGTTTGAAAGCACATTCTTCGGAAATATGTCATCTAAAGTAGCCAGAATGGTAAACATTATCTGTACTCTCATCACTACGCAGCATTCTATCTCTAAATCCGTGATTGAACATGAACATAAAGATAGAACGGCTCTATGTACCAGCATTTCAAGTGTTTCTTACAAGTTTCTAATCATTTCTCGGGACTATCACTTCGTATGTTTAACGTTTTACCAAAAGTAGACAGTTTTTCTGAAGTATACACAGGAATCTTCAAGGTTTTAATTGAGTCATTCAGAAAACGCCAGTCTAATCATAATCACCTGTAAATAGAAACAGTATTCTCTTTATTTATCAGCTTCATACATATTCTGATCTTTAAAAACAGCAATTCCTCATACTGGAAGCACTTTCTTTGGAACAACACCATCTAGAGTAGCCGGAATTGTAAACTTCATCCTTACTCTCCTCAGTTGAGACTTTTTTACCTCTCATCTCAGTGATTGAACTAGGCCATAAAGATAGCACGGCTCTATTTTACAGCATTTCAAGTGTTCTTACATGTTTCTAGTCACTTCCCCGGACTATCCTAGTGTATTTTAAGAGTTTTACCAAAATTAGACATTTTTCCAGAAGTAGATACATGAATCTTCAGGATGTAAACTTTGTCATTAAGAAAATGCCAGGTAATTCAGCCTCAATTGTATATATAAACAGTAATCTCTTCATTGTTCAGCCTCATACACATATTCTGAGCTTTAAAAACAGCAATTCCTCATACTGGAAGCACTTTCTTTGGAACAACACCATCTAGAGTAGCCGGAATTGTAAACATTACCATGACTCTCTTCATTTGAGAGTTTTCTACCTCTAATCTCGGTGATTGAACTAGGCCATCAGGATAGAACGGCTCGATTTACCAGTATTTAACCTGTTTCTTACATGTCTCTAATCTTTTCTGGGACTATCATTGTGTATTGTAAGAATTTTACCAAAAGTAGACAGTTTTCCCAGAAGTATACACGTGAATCTTCAAGAGTTAAAATGTGCCATTCAGAAAACGCCAGGCAATTCGGCCTCAGTTGTAAATATAAAAAGTATTCTCTTCATTTATCAGCTTCATACCCATATTCTCAGCTTTTTAATGGAAATTCTTAATGTTTGAAAGCACTTTCTTCAGAAATACATCATGTAAAGTAGCCAGAATGGTAAACATTATCTGTACTGTCGTCATTACGGAGCATTCTATGTCTAATCTCCGTGATTGAACATGAACATAAAGATAGAACGGCTCTATGTACCAGCATTTCAAGTGTTTCTTACATGTTTCTAATCATTTCTCGGGACTAACATGGTGTACGTTAAGCGTTTAACCAAAAGTAGACAGTTTTCCTAGAAGTATACACAGGAATCTTCAAGGATTCATTTGAGTCATTCAGAAAACGCCAGTCTAATCAGAATCACCTGTAAATAGAAACAGTATTCTCTTTATTTATCAGCTTCCTACATATTCTGAGCTTTATTAACAGCAATTCTTAATGTTTGAAAGCACATTCTTCGGAAATATGTCATCTAAAGTAGCCAGAATTGTAAACATTATCTGTACTCTCGTCACTACGCAGCATTCTATCTCTACTCTCCGTGATTGAACACGAACATAAAGATAGAACGGCACTATGTACCAGCATTTCAAATGTTTCCTACAAGTTTCTAATCATTTCTCGGGACTATCATTGCGTATGTTTAGCGTTTTACCAAAAGTAGATAGTTTTCCTAAAAGTATACCCAGGAATCTTCAAGGTTTCAATTGAGTCATTCAGAAAACGCCAGTCTAATCAGAATCACCTGTAAATAGAAACAGTATTCTCTTTATTTATCAGCTTCCTACATATTCTGAGCTTTACTAACAGCAATTCTTAATGTTTGAAAGCACATTCTTCGGAAATATGTCATCTAAAGTAGCCAGAATTGTAAACATTATCTGTACTCTCGTCACTACGCAGCATTCTACCTCTAACCTCCGTGATTGAACATGAACATAAAGATAGAACGGCTCTATGTACCAGCATTTCAAGTGTTTCTTACAAGTTTCTAATCATTTCTCGGGACTATCATTTCGTATGTTTAACGTTTTACCAAAAGTAGACAGTTTTCCTGAAGTATACACAGGAACCTTCAAGGTTTTAATTGAGTCATTCAGAAAAAGCCAGTCTAATCAGAATCACCTGTAAATAGAAACAGTATTCTCTTTATTTATCAGCTTCATACATATTCTGAGCTTTAAAAACAGCAATTCCTCATACTGGAAGCACTTTCTTTGGAACAACACCATCTAGAGTAGCCGGAATTGTAAACTTCATCCTTACTCTCCTCAGTTGAGAGTTTTTTACCTCTCATCTCAGTGATTGAAATAGGCAATAAAGATAGCACGGCTCTATTTTACAGCATTTCAAGTGTTTCTTACATGTTTCTAGTCACTTCTCGGGACTATCCTAGTGTATTTTAAGAGTTTTACCAAAATTAGACATTTTTCCAGAAGTAGATACATGAATCTTCAGGATGTAAACTTTGTCATTAAGAAAATGCCAGGTAATTCAGCCTCAATTATATATATAAACAGTATTCTCTTTATTGATCAGCCTCATACACATATTCTGAGCTTTAAAAACAGCAATTCCTCATACTGGAAGCACTTTCTTTGGAACAACACCATCTAGAGTAGCCAGAATTGTAAACTTCATCCTTACTCTCCTCAGTTGAGACTTTTTTACCTCTCATCTCAGTGATTGAAATAGGCCATAAAGATAGCACGGCTCTATTTTACAGCATTTCAAGTGTTTCCTAAATGTTTCTAGTCACTTCCCCGGACTATCCTAGTGTATTTTAAGAGTTTTACCAAAATTAAACATTTTTCCAGAAGTAGATACATGAATCTTCAGTATGTAAACTTTGTCATTAAGAAAATGCCAGGTATTCAGCCTCAATTGTATATATAAACAGTATTCTCTTCATTGATCAGCCTCATACAAATATTCTGAGCTTTAAAAACAGCAATTCCTCATACTGGAAGCACTTTCTTTGGAACAACACCATCTAGACTAGACGGAATTGTAAACATTATCATCACTCTCTTCATTTGAGAGTTTTCTACCTCTAATCTCGGTGATTGAACTAGGCCATCAGGATAGAACGGCTCGATTTACCCCTATTTAAACTGTTTCTTACATGTCTCTAATCTTTTCTGGGACTATCATTGTGTATTGTAATGATTTTACCAAAAGTAGACAGTTTTCCCAGAAGTATACATGTGAATCTTCAAGAGTTAAATTGTGCCATTCAGAAAACGCCAGGCAATTCGGCCTCAGTTGTAAATATAAAAAGTATTCTCTTCATTTATCAGCTTCATACCCATATTCTCAGCTTTTTAAACGGAAATTCTTAAGGTTTGAAAGCACTTTCTTCGGAAATACATCATGTAAAGTAGCCAGAATGGTAAACATTATCTGTACTCTCGTCATTACGCAGCATTGTATCTCTAATCTCCGTGATTGAACATGAACAGAAAGATAGAACGGCTCTATGTACCAGCATTTCAAGTGTTTCTTACAAGTTTCTAATCATTTCTCGGGACTATCACGGTGTATGTTAAGCGTTTAACCAAAAGTAGTTTTCCTAGAAGTATACACAGGAATCTTTAAGGTTTCAATTTAGTCATTCTGAAAACGCCAGTCTAATCAGAATCACCTCTAAATATAAACAGTATTCTCTTTATATAACAGGTTCATTATATTCTGAGCTTTATAAACAGCAATTCTTAATGTTTGAAAGCACATTCTTCGGAAATATGTCATCTAAAGTAGCCAGAATGGTAAACATGATCTGTACTCTCATCACTACGCAGCATTCTATCTCTAATCTCCGTGATTGAACATGAATATAAAGATATAACGGCTCTATGTACCAGCATTTCAAGTGTTTCTTACAAGTTTCTAATAATTACTCGGACTATCATTGCGTATGTTTAACGTTTTACCAAAAGTAGACAGTTCTCCTAGAAGTATACCCAGGAATCTTCAAGGTTTCAATTGAGTCATTCAGAAAAAGCCAGTCTAATCAGAATCACCTGTAAATAGAAACAGTATTCTCTTTATTTATCAGCTTCATACATATTCTGAGCTTTATAAACAGCAATTCTTAATGTTTGAAAGCACTTTCCTTGGAAAAACAACATCTAGAGTAGCCGCAATTGTAAACTTCATCCTTACTCTCCACAGTTGAGAGTTTTTTACCTCTCATCTCAGTGATTGAACTAGGCCATAAAGATGGCACGGCTCTATTTTACAGCATTTCAAGTGTTTCTTACATGTTTCTAGTCACTTCCTGGGACTATCCTAGTGTATTTTAAGAGTTTTACCAAAATTCGACATTTTTCCAGAAGTTGATACTGAATATTCAGGATGTAAACTTTGTCATTAAGAAAATGCCAGGTAATTCAGCCTCAATTGTATATATAAACAGTATTCTCTTTATTTATCAGCTTCCTACTGATTCTGAGCTGTATTCACAGCAATTCTTAATGTTTGAAAGCACATTCTTCGGAAATATGTCATCTAAAGTAGCCAGAATGGTAAACATTATCTGTACTCTCGTCACTACGCAGCATTCTATCTCTAATCTCTGTGATTGAACATGAACATAAAGATAGAACGGCTCTATGTACCAGCATTTCAAGTGTTTCTTACATGTTTCTAATCATTTCTTGCGACTATCGTGGTGTATGTTAAGCGTTTAACCAAAAGTAGACAGTTTTCCTAGATGTATACACAGGAATCATCACGGTTTCAATTGAGTCATTCAGAAAACGCCAGTCTAAACAGAATCACCTGTAAATAGAAACAGTATTCTCTTTATTTATCAGCTTCATACATATTCTGAGCTTTATGAGCAGCAATTCTTAATGTTTGAAAGCACTTTCCTTGGAAAAACAACATCTAGAGTAGCCGCAACTGTAAACTTCATCCTTACTCTCCTCAGTTGAGAGTTTTTACCTCTAATCTCCGTGATTGAACTAGGCCATAAAGATAGCACGGCTCTATTTTACAGCATTTCAAGTGTTTCTTACATGTTCTAGTCACTTCCCGGGACTATCCTAGTGTATTTTGTGAGTTTTACAAAAATTAGACATTTTTCCAGAAGTAGATACATGAATCTCGAGGATGTAAACTTTGTCATTAAGAAAATGCAGATAATTCAGCGTAAATTGTATATTTAAACAGTATTCTCTTCATTGATCAGCCTCATACACATATTCTGAGCTTTAAAAACAGCAATTCCTCATGTTGGAAGCACTTTCTTTAAAAAAAAAAAACCATCTAGAGTAGCCGGAATTGTAAACATTATCTATACTCTCTTCATTTGAGAGTTTTCTACCTCTAATCTTGGTGATTGAACTAGGCCATCAGGATAGAACGGCTCGATTTACCCCTATTTAAACTGTTTCTTACATGTCTCTAATCTTTTCTGGGATTATCATTGTGTATTGTAAGAGTTTTACCAAAAGTAGACAGTTTTGCCAGAAGTATCCACGTGAATCTTTAAGAGATAAATTGTGCCATTCAGAAATCGCCAGGCAATTCGGCCTCAGTTGTAAATATAAAAAGTATTCTCTTCATTTATCAGCTTCATACCCATATTCTCAGCTTTTTAAACGGAAATTCTTAATGTTTGTAAGAACTTTCTTCGGAAATACATCATGTAAAGTAGCCAGAATGGTAAACATTATCTGAACTCTCGTCATTACGCAGTATTCTATCTCTAATCTCCGTGATTAAACATGAACATAAAGATAGAACGGCTCTATGTACCAGCATTTCAAGTGTTTCTTACATGTTTCTAATCATTTCTCGGGACAATCATGGTGTACGTTAAGCGTTTAACCAAAAGTAGACAGTTTTCCTAGAAGTATAACAGGAATCTTCAAGGTTTCAATTGAGTCATTCAGAAAACGCCAGTCTAACCAGAATCACCTGTAAATAGAAACAGTATTCTCTTTATATAACAGGTTCATTATATTCTGAGCTTTATAAACAGCAATTCTTAATGTTTGAAAGCACATTCTTCGGAAATATGTCATCTAAAGTAGCCAGAATGGTAAACATGATCTGTACTCTCATCACTACGCAGCATTCTATCTCTAATCTCCGTGATTGAACATGAATATAAAGATATAACGGCTCTATGTACCAGCATTTCAAGTGTTTCTTACAAGTTTCTAATAATTACTCGGACTATCATTGCGTATGTTTAACGTTTTACCAAAAGTAGACAGTTCTCCTAGAAGTATACCCAGGAATCTTCAAGGTTTCAATTGAGTCATTCAGAAAAAGCCAGTCTAATCAGAATCACCTGTAAATAGAAACAGTATTCTCTTTATTTATCAGCTTCATACATATTCTGAGCTTTATAAACAGCAATTCTTAATGTTTGAAAGCACTTTCCTTGGAAAAACAACATCTAGAGTAGCCGCAATTGTAAACTTCATCCTTACTCTCCACAGTTGAGAGTTTTTTACCTCTTATCTCAGTGATTGAACTAGGCCATAAAGATGGCACGGCTCTATTTTACAGCATTTCAAGTGTTTCTTACATGTTTCTAGTCACTTCCTGGGACTATCCTAGTGTATTTTAAGAGTTTTACCAAAATTCGACATTTTTCCAGAAGTAGATACTGAATATTCAGGATGTAAACTTTGTCATTAAGAAAATGCCAGGTAATTCAGCCTCAATTGTATATATAAACAGTATTCTCTTTATTTATCAGCTTCCTACTGATTCTGAGCTGTATTCACAGCAATTCTTAATGTTTGAAAGCACATTCTTCGGAAATATGTCATCTAAAGTAGCCAGAATGGTAAACATTATCTGTACTCTCGTCACTACGCAGCATTCTATCTCTAATCTCTGTGATTGAACATGAACATAAAGATAGAACAGCTCTATGTACCAGCATTTCAAGTGTTTCTTACATGTTTCTAATCATTTCTCGGGACTATCATGGTGTACGTTAAGCGTTTAACCAAAAGTAGACAGTTTTCCTAGAAGTATACACAGGAATCTTCAAGGTTTCAATTGAGTCATTCAGAAAACGCCAGTCTAATCAGAATCACCTGTAAATATAAACAGTATTCTCTTTATTTATCAGCTTCCTACATATTCTGACCTTTATAAACAGCAATTCCTAATGTTTGAAAGCACATTCTTCGGAAATATGTCATCTAAAGTGGCCAGAATTGTAAATATTATCTGTACTCTCGTCACTACACAGCATTCTATCTCTAATATCCGTGATTGAACATGAACATAAAGATAGAACAGCTCTACGTACCAGCATTTCAAGTGTTTCCTACAAGTTTCTAATCATTTCTCGGGACTATCGTGGTGTATGTTAAGCGTTTAACCAAAAGTAGTTTTTCTAGAAGTATACACAGGAATCTTCAAGGTTTCAATTGAGTCATTCAGAAAACTCCAGTCTAATCAGAATCACCTGTAAATGGAAACAGTATTCTCTTTATTGATCAGCTTCCCACATATTCCGATTTTTATAAACAGCAATTCTTAATGTTTAAAAGACATTCTTCGGAAATAAGAAGTCATCTTAAGTAACCAGAATGTTAAACAATATCTGTACTCTCGTCACTACGCAGCATTCTATCTCTAATATCCCTGATTGAACATGAACATAAAGATAGAACAGCTCTATGTAAAAGCATTTCAAGTGTTTCCTACAAGTTTCTAATCATTTCTCGGGACTATCATGGTGTATGTTAAGCGTTTAACCAAAAGTAGTTTTCCTAGAAGTATACACAGGAATCTTCAAGGTTTCAATTGAGTCATTCAGAAAACTCCAGTCTAATCAGAATCACCTGTAAATAGAAACAGTATTCTCTTTATTGATCAGCTTCCCATATATTCTGATCTTTATAAACAGCAACTGTTAATGTTTGAAAGACATTCTTCGGAAATATGTCATCTAAAGTAGCCAGAATGGTAAACATTATCTGTACTCTCGACACTACGCAGCATTCTATCTCTAATCTCTGTGATTGAACATGAACATAAAGATAGAACGGCTCTATGTACCAGCATTTCAAGTGTTTCTTACATGTTTCTAATCCTTTCTTGGGACTATCGTGGTGTATGTTAAGCGTTTAACCAAAAGTAGACAGTTTTTCTAGATGTATACACAGGAATCTTCAAGGTTTCAATTGAGTCATTCAGAAAACGCCAGTCTAATCAGAATCACCTGTAAATATAAACAGTATTCTCTTTATTTATCAGCTTCCCACATATTCTGAGCTTTATGAACAGCAATTCTTAATGTTTAAAAGACATTCTTTGGAAAAAAGTCATCTAAAGTAGACAGAACGATAAACATTATCTGTACTCTCGTCACTACGCAGCATTCTATCGCCAATCTCCGTGATTGAACATGAACATAAAGATAGAACGGCTCTATGTACCAGAATTTCTAGTGTTTCTTACAAGTTTCTACTCATTTCTCGGGACTATCATTGCGTATGTTTAGCGTTTTACCAAAAGTAGACAGTTTTCCTAGAAGTATACAGAGGAATCTTCACGTTTCACTTGAGTCATTCAGAAACGCCAGTCTAATCAGAATCACCTGTAAATAGAAACAGTATTCTTTTTATTTATCAGCTTCCTACAGATTCTGAGCTGTATTAACAGCAATTCTTAATGTTTGAAAGCACATTCTTCGGAAATATGTCATCTAAAGTAGCCAGAATGGTAAACATTATCTGTACTCTCGTCACTACGCAGCATTCTATCTCTAATCTCTGTGATTGAACATGAATATAAAGATAGCACGGCTCTATGTACCAGCATTTCAAGTGTTTCTTACATGTTTCTAATCATTTCTTTGGACTATCGAGGTGTATGTTAAGCGTTTAACCGAAAGTAGACAGTTTTCCTAGATGTATCCACAGGAATCTTCAAGGTTTCAATTGAGTCATTCAGAAAACGCCAGTCTAATCAGAATCACCTGTAAATATAAACCGTCTTCTCTTTATTTATCAGCATCCCACATATTCTGAGCTTTATGTACAGCAATTCTTAATGTTTGAAAGACATTCTTCGGAAATAAGTCATCTAAAGTAGCCAGAATGGTAAACATTATCTGTACTCTCGTCATTACGCAGCATTCTATCTCTAATCTCCGTGATTGAACATGAACATAAAGATAGAACAGCTATATGTACCAGCATTTCAAGTGTTTCCTACAAGTTTCTAATCATATCTCGGGACTATCATGGTGCATGTTAAGCGTTTAACCAAAAGTAGTTTTCCTAGAAGTATACACAGGAATCTTCAAGGTTTCAATTGAGTCATTCAGATAACTCCACTGTAATCAGAATCACCTGTAAATAGAAACAGTATTCTCTTTATTGATCAGCTTCCCACATATTCCGATTTTTATAAACAGCAATTCTTAATGTTTAAAAGACATTCTTCGGAAATAAGTCATCTTAAGTATCCAGAATGTTAAACATTATCTGTACTCTCGTCACTATGCAGCATTCTATCTCTAATCTCCGTGATTGAACATGAACATAAAGCTAGAACAGCTCTATGTACCAGCATTTCAAGTGTTTCTTACATGTTTCTAATCATTTCTCGGGACTATCATGGTGTATGTTAAGCGTTTAACCAAAAGTAGTTTTCCTAGAAATATACACAGGAATCTTCAAGGTTTCATTGAGTCATTCAGAAAACTCCAGTCTAATCAGAATCACCTGTAAATATAAACCGTATTCTCTTTATTGATCAGCTTCCCACATATTCGGATTTTTATAAACAGCAATTCTTAAGGTTTAAAAGACATTCTTCGGAAATAGGTCATCTTAAGTAACCAGAATGTTAAACATTATCTGTACTCTCGTTACTACGCAGCATTCTATCTCTAATCTCCGTGATTGAACATGAACATAAAGATAGAACGGCTCTATGCACCAGCATTTCAAGTGTTTCTTACATGTTTCTACTCATTTCTCCGACTATCATTGCGTATGTTTAGCATTTTATCAAAAGTAGACAGTTTTCCTAGAAGTATACACAGGATTCTTCAAGGTTTCAATTGAGTCATTCAGAAAACGCCAGTCTAATCAGAATCACCTGTAAATAGAAACAGTATTCTCTTTATTTATCAGCTTCAAACATATTCTGAGCTTTATAAACAGCAATTCTTAATGTTTGAAAGACATTCTTCGGAAAAAAGTCATCTAAAGTAGACAGAACGAGAAACATTATCTGTACTCTCGTCACTACTCAGCATTCTATCGCTAATCTCCGTGATTGAACATGAACATAAAGATAGAACGGCTCTATGTACCAGCATTTCAAGTGTTTCTTAAAAGTTTCTACTCATTTCTCGGGACTATCATTGCGTATGTTTAGCGTTTTACCAAAAGTAGAGAGTTTTCCTAGAAGTATACACAGGAATCTTCAAGTTTCAATTGAGTCATTCAGAAAACGCCAGTCTAATCAGAATCACCTGTAAATATAAACAGTATTCTCTTTATTTATCAGCTTCCCACATATTCTGAGCTTTATGAACAGCAATTCTTAATGTTTAAAAGACATTCTTTGGAAAAAAGTCATCTAAAGTAGACAGAACGATAAACATTATCTGTACTCTCGTCACTACGCAGCATTCTATCGCTAATCTCCGTGATTGAACATGAACATAAAGATAGAACGGCTCTATGTACCAGAATTTCTAGTGTTTCTTACAAGTTTCTACTCATTTCTCGGGACTATCATTGCGTATGTTTAGCGTTTTACCAAAAGTAGACAGTTTTCCTAGAAGTATACAGAGGAATCTTCACGTTTCACTTGAGTCATTCAGAAACGCCAGTCTAATCAGAATCACCTGTAAATAGAAACAGTATTCTTTTTATTTATCAGCTTCCTACAGATTCTGAGCTGTATTAACAGCAATTCTTAATGTTTGAAAGCACATTCTTCGGAAATATGTCATCTAAAGTAGCCAGAATGGTAAACATTATCTGTACTCTCGTCACTACGCAGCATTCTATCTCTAATCTCTGTGATTGAACATGAATATAAAGATAGCACGGCTCTATGTACCAGCATTTCAAGTGTTTCTTACATGTTTCTAATCATTTCTTTGGACTATCGAGGTGTATGTTAAGCGTTTAACCGAAAGTAGACAGTTTTCCTAGATGTATCCACAGGAATCTTCAAGGTTTCAATTGAGTCATTCAGAAAACGCCAGTCTAATCAGAATCACCTGTAAATATAAACCGTCTTCTCTTTATTTATCAGCTTCCCACATATTCTGAGCTTTATGTACAGCAATTCTTAATGTTTGAAAGACATTCTTCGGAAATAAGTCATCTAAAGTAGCCAGAATGGTAAACATTATCTGTACTCTCGTCATTACGCAGCATTCTATCTCTAATCTCCGTGATTGAACATGAACATAAAGATAGAACAGCTATATGTACCAGCATTTCAAGTGTTTCCTACACGTTTCTAATCATATCTCGGGACTATCATGGTGCATGTTAAGCGTTTAACCAAAAGTAGTTTTCCTAGAAGTATACACAGGAATCTTCAAGGTTTCAATTGAGTCATTCAGATAACTCCACTGTAATCAGAATCACCTGTAAATAGAAACAGTATTCTCTTTATTGATCAGCTTCCCACATATTCCGATTTTTATAAACAGCAATTCTTAATGTTTAAAAGACATTCTTCGGAAATAAGTCATCTTAAGTATCCAGAATGTTAAACATTATCTGTACTCTCGTCACTATGCAGCATTCTATCTCTAATCTCCGTGATTGAACATGAACATAAAGCTAGAACAGCTCTATGTACCAGCATTTCAAGTGTTTCTTACATGTTTCTAATCATTTCTCGGGACTATCATGGTGTATGTTAAGCGTTTAACCAAAAGTAGTTTTCCTAGAAATATACACAGGAATCTTCAAGGTTTCATTGAGTCATTCAGAAAACTCCAGTCTAATCAGAATCACCTGTAAATAGAAACAGTATTCTCTTTATTGATCAGCTTCCCACATATTCGGATTTTTATAAACAGCAATTCTTAAGGTTTAAAAGACATTCTTCGGAAATAGGTCATCTTAAGTAACCAGAATGTTAAACATTATCTGTACTCTCGTTACTACGCAGCATTCTATCTCTAATCTCCGTGATTGAACATGAACATAAAGATAGAACGGCTCTATGCACCAGCATTTCAAGTGTTTCTTACATGTTTCTACTCATTTCTCCGACTATCATTGCGTATGTTTAGCATTTTATCAAAAGTAGACAGTTTTCCTAGAAGTATACACAGGATTCTTCAAGGTTTCAATTGAGTCATTCAGAAAACGCCAGTCTAATCAGAATCACCTGTAAATAGAAACAGTATTCTCTTTATTTATCAGCTTCCAACATATTCTGAGCTTTATAAACAGCAATTCTTAATGTTTGAAAGACATTCTTCGGAAAAAAGTCATCTAAAGTAGACAGAACGAGAAACATTATCTGTACTCTCGTCACTACTCAGCATTCTATCGCTAATCTCCGTGATTGAACATGAACATAAAGATAGAACGGCTCTATGTACCAGCATTTCAAGTGTTTCTTAAAAGTTTCTACTCATTTCTCGGGACTATCATTGCGTATGTTTAGCGTTTTACCAAAAGTAGAGAGTTTTCCTAGAAGTATACACAGGAATCTTCAAGTTTCAATTGAGTCATTCAGAAAACGCCAGTCTAATCAGAATCACCTGTAAATATAAACAGTATTCTCTTTATTTATCAGCTTCCCACATATTCTGAGCTTTATGTACAGCAATTCATAATGTTTGAAAGTCATTCTTCGGAAATAAGTCATCTAAAGTAGCCAGAATGGTAAACATTATCTGTACTCTCGTCACTACGCAGCATTCTATCTCTAATCTCCGTGATTGAACATGAACAGAAAGATAGAAGAGCTCTATGTACCAGCATTTCAAGTGTTTTCCAGAAGTTTCTAATCATTTCTCGGGACTATCATGGTGTATGTTAAACGTTTAACCAAAAGTAGTTTTCCTAGAAGTATACACAGGAATCTTCAAGGTTTCAATTGAGTCATTCAGAAAATGCCAGTCTAATCAGAATCACCTGTAATAGAAACAGTATTCTCTTTATTTATCAGCTTCCCACATATTCTGAGCTTTATAAACAGCAATTCTTAATGTTTAAAAGACATTCTTCGGGAATAAGTCATCTTAAGTAACCAGAATGTTAAACATTATCTGTACTCTCGTCACTACGCAGCATTCTATCTCTAATCTCCGTCATTGAACATGAACAAAAAGATAGAATGGCTCTATTTACGAGCATTTCAAGTGTTTCTTACAGGTTTCTACTCATTTCTCGGGACTACCATTGCGTATGTTTAGTGTTTTACCAAAAGTAGACAGTTTTCCTAGAAGTATACACAGGAATCTTCAGGTTTCAATTGAGTCATTCAGAAAACGCCAGTCTAATCAGAATCACCTGTAAATATAAAGAGTATTCTCTTTATTTATCAGCTTCCCACATATTCTGAGCTTTATGTACAGCAATTCTTAATGTTTGAAAGCACATTCTTCGGAAATATGTCATCTAAACTGGCCAGAATGGTAAATATTATCTGTTCTCTCGTCACTACGCAGCATTCTATCTCTAATATCCGTGATTGAACATGAACATAAAGATAGAACAGCTCTATGTACCAGCATTTCAAGTGTTTCCTACAAGTTTCTAATCATTTCTCGGGACTATCGTGGTGTATGTTAAGCTTTTAACCAAAAGTAGTTTTCCTAGAAGTATACACAGGAATCTTCAAGGTTTCAATTGAGTCATTCAGAAAACTCCAGTCTAATCAGAATCACCTGTAAATAGAAACAGTATTCTCTTTATTTATCAGCTTCCTATATATTCTGAGCTTTATAAACAGCAATTCTTAATGTTTGAAAGACATTTTTCAGAAAAAAGTCATCTAAAGAAGCCAGAATGGTAAACATTATCTGTACTCTCGTCACTATGAAGCATTCTATCTCTAATCTCCGTGATTGAACATGAACATAAAGATAGAACGGCTCTATGTACCAGCATTTCAAGTGTTTCTTACATGTTTCTAATCATTTCTCAGGACTATCATGGTGTACGTTAAGCGTTTAACCAAAAGTAGACAGTTTTCCTAGAAGTATACACAGGAATCTTCAAGGTTTCACTTGAGTCATTCAGAAAACGCCAGTCTAATCAGAATCACCTGTAAATATACACAGTATTCTCTTTATTTATCAGCTTCCTACATATTGTGACCTTTATAAACAGCAATTCCTAATGTTTGAAAGCACATTCTTCGGAAATATGTCATCTAAAGTGGCCAGAATGGTAAATATTATCTGTACTCTCGTCATTACGCAGCATTCTATCTCTAATATCCGTGATTGAACATGAACATAAAGATAGAACGGCTCTATGTACCAGCATTTCAAGTGTTTCCTACAAGTTTCTAATCATTTCTCGGGACTATCATGGTGTATGTTAAGCGTTTAACCAAAAGTAGTTTTCCTAGAAGTATACACAGGAATCTTCAAGGTTTCAATTGAGTCATTCAGAAAACTCCAGTCTAATCAGAATCACCTGTAAATAGAAACAGTATTCTCTTTATTGTTCAGCTTCCCACATATTCCGATTTTTATAAACAGCAATTCTTAATGTTTAAAAGACATTCTTCGGAAATAAGTCATCTTAAGTAACCAGAATGTTAAACATTATCTGTACTCTCATCACTACGCAGCATTCTATCTCTAATCTCCGTGATTGAACATGAACATAAAGATAGAACAGCTCTATGTACCAGCATTTCAAGTGTTTCCTACAAGTTTCTAATCATTTCTCGGGACTATCATGGTGGATGTTAAGCGATTAACCAAAAGTAGTTTTCCTAGAAGTATACACAGGAATCTTCAAGGTTTCAATTGAGTCATTCAGAAAACTCCAGTCTAATCAGAATCACCTGTAAATAGAAACAGTATTCTCTTTATTGATCAGCTTCCCTCATATTCTGAGCTTTATAAACAGCAACTCTTAATGTTTGAAAGACATTCTTCGGAAATAAGTCATCTTAAGTAACCAGAATGTTAAACATTATCTGTACTCTCGTCACTACGCAGCATTCTATCTCTAATCTCCGTGATTGAACATGAACATAAAGATAAAACGGCTCTATATACGAGCATTTCAAGTGTTTCTTGCAAGTTTCTACTCATTTCTCGGGACTACCATTGCGTATGTTTAACGTTTTACCAAAAGTAGACAGTTTTCCTAGAAGTATACACAGGAATCTTCAGGTTTCAATTGAGTCTTTCAGAAAACGCCAGTCTAATCAGAATCACCTGTAAATAGAAACAGTATTCTCTTTATTTATCAGCTTCCCACATATTCTGAGCTTTATGTACAGCAATTCTTAATGTTTGAAAAACTTTCTTCGGAAATAAGTCATCTAAAATAGCCAGAATGGTAAACATTATCTGTACTCTCGTCACTACGCAGTATTCTATCTCTAATCTCCGTGTTTGAACACGAACATAAAGATAGAACGGCTCTATGTACCAGCATTTCAAGTGTTTCTTATATGTTTCTAATCATTTCTCGGGACTATCATGGTGTATGTTAAGCATTTAACCAAATTAGACAGTTTTCCTAGAAGTATACACAGGAATCTTCAAGGTTTCAATTGAGTCATTCAGAAAACGCCAGTCTAATCAGAATCACCTGTAAATATAAACAGTATTCTCTTTATTTATCAGCTTCCTACATATTCTTACCTTTATAAACAGCAATTCTTAATGTTTGAAAGCACATTCTTCGGAAATATGTCATCTAAGGTCCAGAATGGTAAATATTATCTGTACTCTCGTCACTACGCAGCATTCTATCTCTAATATCCATGATTGAACATGAACATAAAGATAGAACAGCCCTATGTACCTGCATTTCAAGTGTTTCCTACAAGTTTCTAATCATTTCTCGGGACTATCATGGTGTATGTTAAACGTTTAACCAAAAGTAGTTTTCCTAGAAGTATACACAGGAATCTTTAAGGTTTCAATTGAGTCATTCAGAAAACGCCAGTCTAATCAGAATCACTTGTAAAAGGAAACAGTATTCTCTTTATTTATCAGCTTCCCACATATTCTGAGCTGTATTAACAGCAATTCTTAATGATTGAACGCACATTCTTCGGAAATATGTCATCTAAAGTAGCCAGAATGGTAAACATTATCTGTACTCTCGACACTACACAGCATTCTATCTCTAATCTCTGTGATTGAACATGAACATAAAGATAGAACAGCTCTATGTACCAGCATTTCAAGTGTTTCCTACATGTTTCTAATCCTTTCTTGGGACTATCGTGGAGTATGTTAAGCGTTTAACCAAAAGTAGACAGTTTTCCTAGATGTATACACAGGAATCTTCAAGGTTTCAATTGAGTCATTCAGAAAACGCCGGTCTAATCAGAATCACCTGTAAATATAAACAGTATTCTCTTTATTTATCAGCTTCCCACATATTCTGAGCTTTATGAACAGCAATTCTTAATGTTTAAAAGACATTCTTTGGAAAAAAGTCATCTAAAGTAGACAGAACGATAAACATTATCTGTACTATCGTCACTACGCAGCATTCTATCGCTAATCTCCGTGATTGAACATGAACATAAAGATAGAATGGCTCTATGTACCAGCATTTGTAGTGTTTCTTACAAGATTCCTCTCATTTCTCGGGACTATCATTGCGTATGTTTAGCGTTTTACCAAAATAGACAGTTTTCCTAGAAGTATACACAGGAATCTTCACGTTTCACTTGAGTCATTCAGAAAACGCCAGTCTAATCAGAATCACCTGTAAATAGAAACAGTATTCTCTTTATTTATCAGCTTCCTACAGATTCTGAGCTGTATTAATAGCAATTCTTAATGTTTGAAAGCATATTCTTCGGAAATATGTCATCTAAAGTAGCCAGAATGGTAAACATTATCTGTACTCTCGTCACTACGCAGCATTCTATCTCTAATCTCTGTGATTGAACATGAACATAAAGATAGCACGGCTCTATGTACCAGCATTTCAAGTGTTTCTTACATGTTTCTAATCATTTCTTGGGACTATCGTGGTGTATGTTAAGCGTTTAACCAAAAGTAGACAGTTTTCCTAGATGTATACACAGGAATCTTCAAGGTTTCAATTGAGTCATTCAGAAAACGCCAGTCTAATCAGAATCACCTGTAAATATAAATCGTATTCTCTTTATTTATCAGCTTCCCACATATTCTGAGCTTTATGTACAGCAATTCTTAATGTTTGAAAGACATTCTTCGGAAATAAGTCATCTAAAGTAGCCAGAATGGTAAACATTATCTGTACTCTCTTCACTACGCAGCATTCTATCTCTAATCTCCGTGATTGAACATGAACATAAAGATAGAACAGCTATATGTACCAGCATTTCAAGTGTTTCCTACAAGTTTCTAATCATATCTCGGGACTATCATGGTGCATGTTAAGCGTTTAACCAAAAGTAGTTTTCCTAGAAGTATACACAGGAATCTTCAAGGTTTCAATTGAGTCATTCAGATAACTCCACTGTAATCAGAATCACCTGTAAATAGAAACAGTATTCTCTTTATTGATCAGGTTCCCACATATTCCGATTTTTATAAACAGCAATTCTTAATGTTTAAAAGACATTCTTCGGAAATAAGTCATCTTAAGTATCCAGAATGTTAAACATTATCTGTACTCTCGTTACTACGCAGCATTCTATCTCTAATCTCCGTGATTGAACATGAACATAAAGATAGAACGGCTCTATGTACCAGCATTTCAAGTGTTTCTTACATGTTTCTACTCATTTCTCCGACTATCATTGCGTATGTTTAGCGTTTTACCAAAAGTAGACAGTTTTCCTAGAAGTATACACAGGAATCTTCAAGGTTTCAATTGAGTCATTCAGAAAACGCCAGTCTAATCAGAATCACCTATAAATAGAAACAGTATTCTCTTTATTTATCAGCTTCCAACATATTCTGAGCTTTATAAACAACAACTCTTAATGTTTGAAAGACATTCTTCGGAAATAAGTCATCTTAAGTAACCAGAATGTTAAACATTATCTGTACTCTTGTCACTACGCAGCATTCTATCTCTAATCTCCGTGATTGAACATGAACATAAAGATAAAACGGCTCTATATACGAGCATTTCAAGTGTTTCTTGCAAATTTCTACTCATTTCTCGGGACTACCATTGCGTATGTTTAACGTTTTACCAAAAGTAGACAGTTTTCCTAGAAGTATACACAGGAATCTTCAGGTTTCAATTGAGTCTTTCCGAAAACGCCAGTCTAATCAGAATCACGTGTAAATAGAAACAGTATTCTCTCTATTTATCAGCTTCCCACATATTCTGAACTTTATGTACAGCAATTCTTAATGTTTGAAAGATTTTCTTCGGAAATAAGTCATCTAAAGTAGCCAGAATGGTAAACATTATCTGTACTCTCGTCACTACGCAGCATTCTATCTCTAATATCCGTGATTGAACATGAACATAAAGATAGAACAGCTCTATGTACCAGCATTTCAAGTGTTTCCTACAAGTTTCTTATCATTTTTTGGGACTATCGTGGTGTATTTTAAGCGTTTAACCAAAAGTAGTTTTCCTAGAAGTATACACAGGAATCTTCAAGGTTTCATTGAGTCATTCAGAAAACTCCAGTCTAATCAGAATCACCTATAAATAGAAACAGTATTCTCTTTATTTATCAGCTTCCTATATATTCTGAGCTTTATAAACAGCAATTCTTAATGTTTGAAAGACATTTTTCGGAAATAAGTCATCTAAAGTATCCAGAATGGTAAACATTATCTGTACTCTCGTCACTACGCAGCATTCTATCTCTAATCTCCGTGATTGAACATGAACATAAAGATAGAACGGTTCTATGTACCAGCATTTCAAGTGTTTCTTACATGTTTCTAATCATTTCTTGGGACTATCATGGTGTACGTTAAGCGTTTAACCAAAAGTAGACAGTTTTCCTAGAAGTATACACAGGAATCTTCAAGGTTTCAATTGAGTCATTCAGAAAACGCCAGTCTAATCAGAATCACCTGTAAATATACACAGTATTATCTTTATTTATCAGCTTCCTACATATTCTGACCTTTAGAAACAGCAATTCCTAATGTTTGAAAGCACATTCATCGGAAATATGTCATCTAAAGTGGCCAGAATGGTAAACATTATCTGTACTCTCGTCACTACGCAGCATTCTATCTCTAATCTCCGTGATTGAACATGAACATAAAGATAGAACGGCTCTATGTACCAGCATTTCAAGTGTTTCTTACATATTTCTAATCATTTCTCGGGACTATCATGGTGTACGTTAAGCGTTTAACCAAAAGTATACAGTTTTCCTAGAAGTATACACAGGAATCTTCAAGGTTTCAATTGAGTCATTCAGAAAACGCCAGTCTAATCAGAATCACCTGTAAATATAAACAGTATTCTCTTTATTTATCAGCTTCCTACATATTCTGACCTTTATAAACAGCAATTCCTAATGTTTGAAAGCACATTCTTCGGAAATATGTCATCTAAAGTGGCCAGAATGGTAAATATTATCTGTACTCTCGTCACTACGCAGCATTCTATCTCTAATCTCCGTGATTGAACATGAACATAAAGATAGAACAGCTCTATGTACCAGCATTTCAAGTGTTTCCTACAAGTTTCTAATCATTTCTCGGGACTATCGTGGTGTATGTTAAGCGTTTAACCAAAAGTAGTTTTCCTAGAAGTATACACAGGAATCTTCAAGGTTTCAATTGAGTCATTCAGAAAACTCCAGTCTAATCAGAATCACCTGTAAATAGAAACAGTATTCTCTTTATGTATCAGCTTCCTATATATTCTGAGCTTTATAAACAGCAATTCTTAATGTTTGAAAGACATTTTTCAGAAATAAGTCATCTAAAGTAGCCAGAATGGTAAACATTATCTGTACTCTCGTCACTACGCAGCATTCTATCTCTAATCTCCGTGATTGAACATGAACATAAAGATAGAACGGCTCTATGTACCAGCATTTCAAGTGTTTCTTACATGTTTCTAATCATTTCTCGGGACTATCATGGTGTACGTTAAGCGTTTAACCAAAAGTAGACAGTTTTCCAGAAGTATACACAGGAATCTTCAAGGTTTCAATTGAGTCATTCAGAAAACGCCAGTCTAATCAGAATCACCTGTAAATATACACAGTATTATCTTTATTTATCAGCTTCCTACATATTCTGAACTTTAGAAACAGCAATTCCTAATGTTTGAAAGCACATTCATCGGAAATATGTCATCTAAAGTGGCCAGAATGGTAAACATTATCTGTACTCTCGTCACTACGCAGCATTCTATCTCTAATCTCCGTGATTGAACATGAACATAAAGATAGAACGGCTCTATGTACCAGCATTTCAAGTGTTTCTTACATATTTCTAATCATTTCTCGGGACTATCATGGTGTACGTTAAGCGTTTAACCAAAAGTATACAGTTTTCCTAGAAGTATACACAGGAATCTTCAAGGTTTCAATTGAGTCATTCAGAAAACGCCAGTCTAATCAGAATCACCTGTAAATATAAACAGTATTCTCTTTATTTATCAGCTTCCTACATATTCTGACATTTATAAACAGCAATTCCTAATGTTTGAAAGCACATTCTTCGGAAATATGTCATCTAAAGTGGCCAGAATGGTAAATATTATCTGTACTCTCGTCACTACGCAGCATTCTATCTCTAATCTCCGTGATTGAACATGAACATAAAGATAGAACAGCTCTATGTACCAGCATTTCAAGTGTTTCCTACAAGTTTCTAATCATTTCTCGGGACTATCATGGTGTATGTTAAGCGTTTAACCAAAAGTAGTTTTCCTAGAAGTATACACAGGAATCTTCAAGGTTTCAATTGAGTCATTCAGAAAACTCCAGTCTAATCAGAATCACCTGTAAATAGAAACAGTATTCTCTTTATGTATCAGCTTCCTATATATTCTGAGCTTTATAAACAGCAATTCTTAATGTTTGAAAGACATTTTTCAGAAATAAGTCATCTAAAGTAGCCAGAATGGTAAACATTATCTGTACTCTCGTCACTATGCAGCATTCTATCTCTAATCTCCGTGATTGAACATGAACATAAAGATAGAACGGCTCTATGTACCAGCATTTCAAGTGTTTCTTACATGTTTCTAATCATTTCTCGGGACTATCATTGTGTACGTTAAGCGTTTAACCAAAAGTAGACAGTTTTCCTAGAAGTATACACAGGAATCTTCAAGGTTTCAATTGAGTCATTCAGAAAACGCCAGTCTAATCAGAATCACCTGTAAATATACACAGTATTCTCTTTATTTATCAGCTTCCTACATATTCTGACCTTTATAAACAGCAATTCCTAATGTTTGAAAGCACATTCTTCGGAAATATGTCATCTAAAGTGGCCAGAATTGTAAATATTATCTGTACTCTCGTCACTACGCAGAGTTCTATCTCTAATATCCCTGATTGAACATGAACATAAAGATAGAACAGCTCTATGTACCAGCATTTCAAGTGTTTCCTACAAGTTTCTAATCATTTCTCGGGACTATCATGGTGTATGTTAAGCGTTTAACCAAAAGTAGTTTTCCTAGAAGTATACAGAGGAATCTTCAAGGTTTCAATTGAGTCATTCAGAAAACTCCAGTCTAATCCGAATCACCTGTAAATAGAAAGAGTATTCTCTTTATTTATCAGCTTCCCACATATTCCGATTTTTATAAACAGCAATTCTTAATGTTTAAAAGACATTCTTCGGAAATAAGTCATCTTAAGTAACCAGAATGTTAAACATTATCTGTACTCTCGTCACTACGCAGCATTCTATCTCTAATCTCCGTGATTGAACATGAACATAAAGATAGAACAGCTCTATGTACCAGCATTTCAAGTGTTTCCTACAAGTTTCTAATCATTTCTCAGGACTATCATGGTGTATGTTAAGCGATTAACCAAAAGTAGTTTTCCTAGAAGTATACACAGGAATCTTCAAGGTTTCAATTGAGTCATTCAGAAAACTCCCGTCTAATCAGAATCACCTGTAAATAGAAACAGTATTCTCTTTATTGATCAGCTTCCCTCATATTCTGAGCTTTATAAACAGCAACTCTTAATGTTTGAAAGACATTCTTCGGAAATAAGTCATCTTAAGTAACCAGAATGTTAAACATTATCTGTACTCTCGTCAATACGCAGCATTCTATCTCTAATCTCCGTGATTGAACATGAACATAAAGATAGAACGGCTCTGTATACGAGCATTTCACGTGTTTCTTGCAAGTTTCTACTCTTTTCTCGGGACTACCATTGCGTATGTTTAACGTTTTACCAAAAGTAGACAGTTTTCCTAGAAGTATACACAGGAATCTTCAGGTTTCAATTGAGTCTTTCAGAAAACGCCAGTCTAATCAGAATCACCTGTAAATAGAAACAGTATTCTCTTTATTTATCAGCTTCCCACATATTCTGAGCTTTATGTACAGCAATTCTTAATGTTTGAAAGACTTTCTTCGGAAATATGTCATCTAAAGTGGCCAGAATGGTAAATATTATCTGTACTCTCGTCACTACGCAGCATTCTATCTCTAATCTCCGTGATTGAACATGAACATAAAGATACAACAGCTCTATGTACCAGTATTTCAAGTGTTTCTTACATGTTTCTAATCATTTCTCGGGACTATCATTGTGTACATTAAGCGTTTAACCAAAAGTAGACAGTTTTCCTAGAAGTATACACAGGAATCTTCAAGGTTTCAATTGAGTCATTCAGAAAACGCCAGTCTAATCAGAATCACCTGTAAATATAAACAGTATTCTCTTTATTTATCAGCATCCTACATATTCTGACCTTTATAAACAGCGATTCCTAATGTTTGAAAGCACATTCTTCGGAAATATGTCATCTAAAGTGGCCAGAATGGTAAATATTATCTGTACTCTCGTCACTACGCAGCATTCTATCTCTAATATCCGTGATTGAACATGAACATAAAGATAGAACAGCTCTATGTACCAGCATTTCAAGTGTTTCCTAAAAGTTTCTAATCATTTCTCGGGACTATCATGGTGTATGTTAAGCGTTTAACCAAAAGTAGTTTTCCTAGAAGTATACACAGGAATCTTCAAGGTTTCAATTGAGTCATTCAGAAAACTCCAGTCTAATCAGAATCACCTGTAAATAGAAACAGTATTCTCTTTATTTATCAGCTTCCCACATATTCTGAGCTTTATAAAAAGCAATTCTTAATGTTTGAAAGCACATTCTTCGGAAATATGTCATCTAAAGTGCCAGAATGGTAAACATTATCTGTACTCTCGTCACTACGCAGCATTCTATCTCTAATCTCTGTGATTGAACATGAATATAAAGATAGAACGGCTCTATGTACCAGCATTTCAAGTGTTTCTTACATGTTTCTAATCATTTCTTGGGACTATCGTGCTGTATGTTAAGCGTTTAACCAAAAGTAGACAGTTTCCTAGAAGTATACACAGGAATCTTCAAGGTTTCAATTGAGTCATTCAGAAAACGCCAGTCTAATCAGAATCACCTGTAAATAGAAACAGTATTCTCTTTATTTATCAGCTTCCCACATATTCAGATTTTTATAAACAGCAATTCTTAATGTTTAAAAGACATTCTTCGGAAATAAGTCATCTTAAGTAACCAGAATGTTAAACAGTATCTGTACTCTCGTCACTACGCAGCATTCTATCTCTAATCTCCGTGATTGAACATGAACATAAAGATAGAACGGCTCTATGTACCAGCATTTCACCTGTTTCTTACAAGTTTCTACTCATTTCTCCGACTATCATGCGTATGTTTAGCGTTTTACCAAAAGTAGACAGTTTTCCTAGAAGTATACACAGGAATCTTCAAGGTTTCAATTGAGTCATTCAGAAAACGCCAGTCTAATCAGAATCACCTGTAAATAGAAACAGTATTCTCTTTATTTATCAGCTTCCTACAGATTCTGAGCTGTATTAACAGCAATTCTTAATGTTTGAAAGCACATTCTTCTGAAATATGTCATCTAAAGTAGCCAGAATGGTAAACATTATCTGTACTCTCGTCACTACTCAGCAATCTATCTCTAATCTCCGTGATTGAACATGAACATAAAGATAGAACGGCTCTATGTACCAGCATTTCAAGTGTTTCTTACATGTTTCTAATCATTTCTTGGGACTATCCTGGTGTATGTTAAGCGTTTAACCAAAAGTAGACAGTTTTCCTAGATGTATACACAGGAATCTTCAAGGTTTCAATTGAGTCATTCAGAAAACGCCAGTCTAATCAGAATCACCTGTAAATAGAAAAAGTATTCTCTTTATTTATCAGCTTCCCACATATTCTGAGCTTTATGTACAGCAATTCTTAATGTTTGAAAGACTTTCTTCGGAAATAAGTCATCTAAAGTAGCCAGAATGGTAAACATTATCTGTACTCTCGTCACTACGCAGCATTCTATCTCTAATCTCCGTGATTGAACATGAACATAAAGATAGAACAGCTCTATGTACCAGCATTTCAAGTGTTTCCTACAAGTTTCTAATCATTTCTCGGGACTATCATGGTGTATGTTAAGCGTTTAACCAAAAGTAGTTTTCCTAGAATTATACACAGGAATCTTCACGGTTTCAATTGAGTCATTCAGAAAACTCCAGTCTAATCAGAATCATCTGTAAATAGAAACAGTATTCTCGTTATTTATCAGCTTCCCACAAATTCTGATTTTTATAAACAGCAATTCTTAATGTTTAAAAGACATTCTTCGGAAATAAGTCATCTTAAGTAACCAGAATGTTAAACATTATCTGTACTCTCGTCACTACGCAGCATTCTATCTCTAATCTCCGTGATTGAACATGAACATAAAGATAGAACGGCTCTATATACGAGCATTTCAAGTGTTTCTTGCAAGTTTCTACTCATTTCTCGGGACTACCATTGCGTAAGTTTAACGTTTTACCAAAAGTAGACAGTTTTCCTAGAAGTATACACAGGAATCTTCAGGTTTCAATTGAGTCTTTCAGAAAACGCCAGTCTAATCAGAATCACCTGTAAATAGAAACAGTATTCTCTTTATTTATCAGCTTCATACGTATTCTGAGCTTTATAAACAGCAATTCTTAATGTTTGAAAGCACTTTCCTTGGAAAAACAACATCTAGAGTAGCCGCACCTGTAAACTCCATCATTACTCTCCTCAGTTGAGAGTTTTTTACCTCTAATCTCAGTGATTGAACTAGGCCATAAAGATAGCACGGCTCTATTTTACAGCATTTCAAATGTTTCTTACATGTTTCTCGTCACTTCCCGGGACTATCCTAGTGTATTTTAAGAGTTTTATCAAAATTAGACATTTTTCCAGAAGTAGATACATGAATCTTCAGGATGTAAACTTTGTCATTAAGAAAATGCCAGGTAATTCAGCCTCAAGTGTATATATAAACAGTATTCTCTTCATTGATCAGCCTCATACACATATTCTGAGCTTTAAAAACAGCAATTCCTCATGTTGGAAGCTCTTTTTTGGAAAAACACCATCTAGAGTAGCCGGAATTGTAAACATTATCATGACTCTCTTCATTTGAGAGTTTTCTACCTCTAATCTCGGTGATTGTACTAGGAGATCAAGATAGAACGGCTAGATTTCCCTGTATTTAAACTGTTTCTTAAATGTCTCTAATCTTTTCTGGGACTATCATTGTGTATTGTAAGAGTTTTAGCAAAAGGAGTCAGTTTTCCCAGAAGTATACACGTGAATCTTCAAGAGTTAAATTGTGCCATTCAGAAAACACCAGGCAATTCGGCCTCAGTTGTAAATATAAAAAGTATTCTCTTCATTTATTAGCTTCATACCCATATTCAGCTTTTTAAACGGTAATTCTTAATGTTTGAAAGCACTTTCTTCAGAAATACATCATGTAAAGTAGCCAGAATGTTAATCATTATCTTTACTCTAGTCATTACGCAGCATTCTATCTCTAATCTCTGGGATTGAACATGAACATAACCATAGAACGGCTCTATGTACCAGCATTTCAAGTGTTTCTTACATGTTCCTAATCATTTCTCGGGACTATCATGGTGTACGTTAAGCGTTTAACCAAAAGTAGACAGTTTTCCTAGAAGTATACACAGGAATCTTCAAGGTTTCAATTGAGTCATTCAGAAAACGCCAGTCTAATCAGAATCACCTGTAAATATAAACAGTATTCTCTTCATTTATCAGCTTCCTACATATTCTGACCTTTATAAACAGCAATTCCTAATGTTTGAAAGCACATTCTTCAGAAATATGTCATCTAAAGTGGCCAGAATGATAAATATTATCTGTACTCTCGTCACTACGCTGCATTCTATCTCTAATATCCGTGATTGAACATGAACATAAAGATAGAACAGCTCTATGTACCAGCATTTCAAGTGTTTCCTACAAGTTTCTAATCATTTCTCGGGACTATCATGGTGTATGTTAAGCGTTTAACCAAAAGTACTTTTCCTAGAAGTATACACAGGAATCTTCAAGGTTTCAATTGAGTCATTAAGAAAACTCCAGTCTAATCAGAATCACCTGTAAATAGAAACAGTATTCTCTTTATTTATCAGCTTCCCACATAATCTGAGCTTTATAAACAGCAATTCTTAATGTTTGAAAGACATTCTTCGGAAATAAGTCATCTTAAGTAACCAGAATGTTAAACATTATCTGTACTCTCGTCACTACGCAGCATTCTATCTCTAATCTAAGTGATTGAACATGAACATAAAGATAGAACGGCTCTATGTACCAGCATTTCAAGTGTTTCTTTCAAGTTTCTACTCATTTCTCGGGACTATCACTGCGTAAGTTTAGCGTTTTACCAAAAGTAGACAGTTTTCCTAGAAGTATACACAGGAATCTTCAAGGTTTCAATTGAGTCATTCAGAAATCACCTGTAAATATAAACAGTATTCTCTTTATTTATCAGCTTCCCACATATTCTGAGCTTTATGTACAGCAATTCTTAATGTTTGAAAGACTTTCTTCGGAAATATGTCATCTAAAGTAGCCAGAATGGTAAACATCTGTACTCTCCTCACTACGCAGCATTCTATCTCTAATCTCCGTGATTGAACATGAACATAAAGATAGAACAGCTCTATGTACCAGCATTTCAAGTGTTTCTTACATGTTTCTAATCATTTCTCGGGACTATCATGGTGTACGTTAAGCGTTTAACCAAAAGTAGACAGTTTTCCTAGAAGTATACACAGGAATCTTCAAGGTTTCAATTGAGTCATTCAGAAAATGCCAGTCTAATCAGAATCACCTGTAAATATAAACAGTATTCTCTTTATTTATCAGCTTCCTACATATTCTGACCTTTATAAACAGCAATTCCTAATGTTTGAAAGCACATTCTTCGGAAATATGTCATCTAAAGTGGCCAGAATGGTAAATATTATCTGTACTCTCGTCACTACGCAGCATTCTATCTCTAATCTCCGTGATTGAACATGAACATAAAGATAGAACAGCTCTATGTACCAGCATTTCAAGTGTTTCCTACAAGTTTCTAATCATTTCTCGGGACTATTGTGGTGTATGTTAAGCGTTTAACCAAAAGTAGTTTTCCTAGAAGTATACACAGGAATCTTCAAGGTTTCAATAGAATCATTCAGAACACTCCAGTCTAATCAGAATCACCTGTAAATAGAAACAGTATTCTCTTTATTTATCAGCTTCCTACATATTCTTACCTTTATAAACAGCAATTCTTAATGTTTGAAAGCACATTCTTCGGAAATATGTCATCTAAAGTGCCAGAATGGTAAATATTATCTGTACTCTCGTCACTACGCAGCATTCTATCTCTAATATCCGTGATTGAACATGAACATAAAGATAGAACAGCTCTATGTACCTGCATTTCAAGTGTTTCCTACAAGTTTCTAATCATTTCTCGGGACTATCATGGTGTATGTTAAACGTTTAACCAAAAGTAGTTTTCCTAGAAGTATACACAGGAATCTTCAAGGTTTCAATTGAGTCATTCAGAAAATGCCAGTCTAATCAGAATCACCTGTAAAAGGAAACAGTATTCTCTTTATTTATCATCTTCCTACAGATTCTGAGCTGTATTAACAGCAATTCTTAATGTTTGAAAGCACATTCTTCGGAAATATGTCATCTAAAGTAGCCAGAATGGTAAACATTATCTGTACTCTCGTCACTACGCAGCATTCTATCTCTAATCTCTGTGATTGAACATGAATATAAAGATAGAACGGCTCTATGTACCAGCATTTCAAGTGTTTCTTACATGTTTCTAATCATTTCTTGGGACTATCGTGGTGTATGTTAAGCGTTTAACCAAAAGTAGACAGTTTTCCTAGAAGTATACACAGGAATCTTCAAGGTTTCAATTGAGTCATTCAGAAAACGCCAGTCTAATCAGAATCACCTGTAAATAGAAACAGTATTCTCTTTATTTTTCAGCTTCCCACATATTCTGATTTTTATAAACAGCAATTCTTAATGTTTAAAAGACATTCTTCGGTAATAAGTCATCTAAAATAGCCAGAATGGTAAACATTATCTGTACTCTCGTCACTACTCAGCATTCTATCTCTAATCTCCGTGATTGAACATGAACATAAAGATAGAACGGCTCTATGTACCAGCATTTCAAGTGTTTCTTACAAGTTTCTACTCATTTCTCGGGACTATCATTGCGTATGTTTAGCGTTTTACCAAAAGTAGACAGTTTTCCTAGAAGTATACACAGGAATCTTCAGGTTTCACTTGAGTCATTCAGAAAACGCCAGTCTAATCAGAATCACCTGTAAATAGAAACAGTATTCTCTTTATTTATCAGCTTCCTACAGATTCTGAGCTGTATTAACAGCAATTCTTAATGTTTGAAAGCACATTCTTCGGAAATATGTCATCTAAAGTAGCCAGAATGGTAAACATTATCTGTACTCTCGTCACTACGCAGCATTCTATCTCTAATCTCTGTGATTGAACATGAACATAAAGATAGCACGGCTCTATGTACCAGCATTTCAAGTGTTTCTTACATGTTTCTAATCATTTCTTGGGACTATCGTGGTGTATGTTAAGCGTTTAACCAAAAGTAGACAGTTTTCCTAGATGTATACACAGGAATCTTCAAGGTTTCAATTGAGTCATTCAGAAAACGCCCGTCTAATCAGAATCACCTGTAAATATAAACCGTATTCTCTTTATTTATCAGCTTCCCACATATTCTGAGCTTTATGTACAGCAATTCTTAATGTTTAAAAGACATTCTTCGGAAATAAGTCATCTTAAGTATCCAGAATGTTAAACATTATCTGTACTCTCGTCACTACGCAGCATTCTATCTCTAATCTCCGTGATTGAACATGAACATAAAGCTAGAACAGCTCTATGTACCAGCATTTCAGGTGTTTCTTACAAGTTTCTAATCATTTCTCGGGACTATCATGGTGTATGTTAAGCGTTTAACCAAAAGTAGTTTTCCTAGAAGTATACACAGGAATCTTCAAGGTTTCATTGAGTCATTCAGAAAACTCCAGTCTAATCAGAATCACCTGTTAATAGAAACAGTATTCTCTTTATTGATCAGCTTCCCACATATTCGGATTTTTATAAACAGCAATTCTTAATGTTTAAAAGACATTCTTCGGAAATAGGTCATCTTAAGTAACCAGAATGTTAAACATTATCTGTACTCTCGTCACTACGCAGCATTCTATCTCTAATCTCCGTGATTGAACATGAACATAAAGATAGAACGGCTCTATGTACCAGCATTTCAAGTGTTTCTTACAAGTTTCTACTCATTTCTCGGGACTATCACTGCGTATGTTTAGCGTTTTACCAAAAGTAGACAGTTTTCCTAGAAGTATACACAGGAATCATCAAAGTTTCAATTGATTCATTCAGAAATCACCTGTAAATATAAACAGTATTCTCTTTATTTATCAGCTTCCGACATATTCTGAGCTTTATGTACAGCAATTCTTAATGTTTGAAAGACTTTCTTCGGAAATAAGTCATCTAAAGTAGCCAGAATGGTAAACATTATCTGTACTCTCCTCACTACGCAGCATTCTATCTCTAATCGCCGTGATTGAACATGAACATAAAGATAGAACAGCTCTATGTACCAGCATTTCAAGTGTTTCTTACATGTTTCTAATCATTTCTCGGGACTATCATGGTGTACGTTAAGCGTTTAACCAAAAGTAGACAGTTTTCCTAGAAGTATACACAGGTATCTTCAAGGTTTCAATTGAGTCATTCAGAAAATGCCAGTCTAATCAGAATCACCTGTAAATATAAACAGTATTCTCTTTATTTATCAGCTTCCTACATATTCTGACCTTTATAAACAGCAATTCCTAATGTTTGAAAGCACATTCTTCGGAAATATGTCATCTAAAGTAGCCAGAATGGTAAACATTATCTGTACTCTCGTCACTACGCAGCATTCTATCTCTAATCTCTGTGATTGAACATGAATATAAAGATAGAACGGCTCTATGTACCAGCATTTCAAGTGTTTCTTACATGTTTCTAATCATTTCTTGAGACTATCGTGGTGTATGTTAAGCGTTTAACCAAAAGTAGACAGTTTTCCTAGAAGTATACACAGGAATCTTCAAGGTTTCAATTGAGTCATTCAGAAAACGCCAGTCTAATCAGAATCACCTGTAAATAGAAACAGTATTCTCTTTATTTATCAGCTTCCTACTTATTCTGAGCTTTATAAACAGCAATTCTTAATGTTTGAAAGACATTCTTCGGTAATAAGTCATCTAAAATAGCCAGATTGGTAAACATTATCTGTACTCTCGTCACTACTCAGCATTCTATCTCTAATCTCCGTGATTGAACATGAACATAAAGATAGAACGGCTCTATGTACCAGCATTTCAAGTGTTTCTTACAAGTTTCTACTCATTTCTCGGGACTATCATTGCGTATGTTTAGCGTTTTACCAAAAGTAGACAGTTTTCCTAGAAGTATACAAAGGAATCTTCAAGTTTCAATTGAGTCATTCAGAAAACGCCAGTCTAATCAGAATCACCTGTAAATGGAAACAGTATTCTCTTTATTTATCAGCTTCCTACAGATTCTGAGCTGTATTAACAGCAATTCTTAATGTTTGAAAGCACATTCTTCGGAAATATGTCATCTAAAGTAGCCAGAATGGTAAACATTATCTGTACTCTCGTCACTACTCAGCATTCTATCTCTAATCTCCGTGATTGAACATGAACATAAAGATAGAACGGCTCTATGTACCAGCATTTCAAGTGTTTCTTACATGTTTCTAATCATTTCTTGGGACTATCGTGGTGTATGTTAAGCTTTTAACCAAAAGTAGACAGTTTTCTTAGATGTATACACAGGAATCTTCAAGGTTTCAATTGAGTCATTCAGAAAACGCCAGTCTAATCAGAATCACCTGTAAATAGAAAAAGTATTCTCTTTATTTATCAGCTTCCCACATATTCTGAGCTTTATGTACAGCAATTCTTAATGTTTGAAAGACTTTCTTCGGAAATAAGTCATCTAAAGTAGCCAGAATGGTAAACATTATCTGTACTCTCGTCACTACGCAGCATTCTATCTCTAATCTCCGTGATTGAACATGAACATAAAGATAGAACAGCTCTATGTACCAGCATTTCAAGTGTTTCCTACAAGTTTCTAATCATTTCTCGGGACTATCATGGTGTATTTTAAGCGTTTAACCAAAAGTAGTTTTCCTAGAATTATACACAGGATTCTTCACGGTTTCAATTGAGTCATTCAGAAAACTCCAGTCTAATCAGAATCACCTGTAAATAGAAACAGTATTCTCTTTATTTATCAGCTTCCCACAAATTCTGATTTTTATAAACAGCAATTCTTAATGTTTAAAAGACATTCTTCGGAAATAAGTCATCTTAAGTAACCAGAATGTTAAACATAATCTGTACTCTCGTCACTACGCAGCATTCTATCTCTAATCTCCGTGATTGAACATGAACATAAAGATAGAACGGCTCTATGTACCAGCATTTCAAGTGTTTCTTACAAGTTTCTACTCATTTCCCGGACTATCATTGCGTATGTTTAGCGTTTTACCAAAAGTAGACAGTTTTCCTAGAAGTATACACAGGAATCTTCAAGGTTTCAATTGAGTCATTCAGAAAACGCCAGTCTAATCAGAATCACCTGTAAATAGAAACAGTATTCTCTTTATTTATCAGCTTCATACGTATTCTGAGCTTTATAAACAGCAATTCTTAATGTTTGAAAGCACTTTCCTTGGAAAAACAACATCTAGAGTAGCCGCACCTGTAAACTCCATCATTACTCTCCTCAGTTGAGAGTTTTTTACCTCTAATCTCAGTGATTGAACTAGGCCATAAAGATAGCACGGCTCTATTTTACAGCATTTCAAATGTTTCTTACATGTTTCTCGTCACTTCCCGGGACTATCCTAGTGTATTTTAAGAGTTTTATCAAAATTAGACATTTTTCCAGAATTAGATACATGAATCTTCAGGATGTAAACTTTGTCATTAAGAAAATGCCAGGTAATTCAGCCTCAAGTGTATATATAAACAGTATTCTCTTCATTGATCAGCCTCATACACATATTCTGAGCTTTAAAAACAGCAATTCCTCATACTGGAATCACTTTCTTTGGAAAAACACCATCAAGAGTAGCCGGAATTGTAAACATTATCATTACTCTCTTCATTTGAGAGTTTTCTACTTCTAATCTCGGTGATTGAACTAGGCCATCAGGATAGAATGGCTCCATTTACCCGTATTTAAACTGTTTCTTACATGTCTCTAATCTTTTCTGGGACTATCATTATGTATTGTAAGAGTTTTACCAAAAGTAGACAGTTTTCCCAGAAGTATACACGTGAATCTTCAAGAGTTAAATTGCGCCATTCAGAAAACGCCAGGCAATTCGGCCTCAGTTGTAAATATAAAAAGTATTCTCTTCATTTATCAGCTTCATACCCATATTCTCAGCTTTTTAAACGGTAATTCTTAATGTTTGAAAGCACTTTCTTCGGATATACATCATGAAAGTAGCCAGAATGGTAAGCATTATCTGTACTCTCGTCATGACGTAGCATTCTATCTTAATCTCCGTGATTGAACATGAACATAAAGATAGAATGGCTCTGTGTACCAGCATTTCAAGTGTTTCTTACATGTTCCTAATCATTTCTCGGGACTATCATGGTGTACGTTAAGCGTTTAACCAAAAGTAGACAGTTTTCCTAGAAGTATACACAGGAATCTTCAAGGTTTCAATTGAGTCATTCAGAAAACGCCAGTCTAATCAGAATCACCTGTAAATAGAAACAGTATTCTCTTTATTTATCAGCTTCCTACTTATTCTGAGCTTTATAAACAGCAATTCTTAATGTTTGAAAGACATTCTTCGGTAATAAGTCATCTAAAATAGCCAGATTGGTAAACATTATCTGTACTCTCGTCACTACTCAGCATTCTATCTCTAATCTCCGTGATTGAACATGAACATAAAGATAGAACGGCTCTATGTACCAGCATTTCAAGTGTTTCTTACAAGTTTCTACTCATTTCTCGGGACTATCATTGCGTATGTTTAGCGTTTTACCAAAAGTAGACAGTTTTCCTAGAAGTATACAAAGGAATCTTCAAGTTTCAATTGAGTCATTCAGAAAACGCCAGTCTAATCAGAATCACCTGTAAATGGAAACAGTATTCTCTTTATTTATCAGCTTCCTACAGATTCTGAGCTGTATTAACAGCAATTCTTAATGTTTGAAAGCACATTCTTCGGAAATATGTCATCTAAAGTAGCCAGAATGGTAAACATTATCTGTACTCTCGTCACTACTCAGCATTCTATCTCTAATCTCCGTGATTGAACATGAACATAAAGATAGAACGGCTCTATGTACCAGCATTTCAAGTGTTTCTTACATGTTTCTAATCATTTCTTGGGACTATCGTGGTGTATGTTAAGCTTTTAACCAAAAGTAGACAGTTTTCTTAGATGTATACACAGGAATCTTCAAGGTTTCAATTGAGTCATTCAGAAAACGCCAGTCTAATCAGAATCACCTGTAAATAGAAAAAGTATTCTCTTTATTTATCAGCTTCCCACATATTCTGAGCTTTATGTACAGCAATTCTTAATGTTTGAAAGACTTTCTTCGGAAATAAGTCATCTAAAGTAGCCAGAATGGTAAACATTATCTGTACTCTCGTCACTACGCAGCATTCTATCTCTAATCTCCGTGATTGAACATGAACATAAAGATAGAACAGCTCTATGTACCAGCATTTCAAGTGTTTCCTACAAGTTTCTAATCATTTCTCGGGACTATCATGGTGTATTTTAAGCGTTTAACCAAAAGTAGTTTTCCTAGAATTATACACAGGATTCTTCACGGTTTCAATTGAGTCATTCAGAAAACTCCAGTCTAATCAGAATCACCTGTAAATAGAAACAGTATTCTCTTTATTTATCAGCTTCCCACAAATTCTGATTTTTATAAACAGCAATTCTTAATGTTTAAAAGACATTCTTCGGAAATAAGTCATCTTAAGTAACCAGAATGTTAAACATTATCTGTACTCTCGTCACTACGCAGCATTCTATCTCTAATCTCCGTGATTGAACATGAACATAAAGATAGAACGGCTCTATGTACCAGCATTTCAAGTGTTTCTTACAAGTTTCTACTCATTTCCCGGACTATCATTGCGTATGTTTAGCGTTTTACCAAAAGTAGACAGTTTTCCTAGAAGTATACACAGGAATCTTCAAGGTTTCAATTGAGTCATTCAGAAAACGCCAGTCTAATCAGAATCACCTGTAAATAGAAACAGTATTCTCTTTATTTATCAGCTTCATACGTATTCTGAGCTTTATAAACAGCAATTCTTAATGTTTGAAAGCACTTTCCTTGGAAAAACAACATCTAGAGTAGCCGCACCTGTAAACTCCATCATTACTCTCCTCAGTTGAGAGTTTTTTACCTCTAATCTCAGTGATTGAACTAGGCCATAAAGATAGCACGGCTCTATTTTACAGCATTTCAAATGTTTCTTACATGTTTCTCGTCACTTCCCGGGACTATCCTAGTGTATTTTAAGAGTTTTATCAAAATTAGACATTTTTCCAGAAGTAGATACATGAATCTTCAGGATGTAAACTTTGTCATTAAGAAAATGCCAGGTAATTCAGCCTCAAGTGTATATATAAACAGTATTCTCTTCATTGATCAGCCTCATACACATATTCTGAGCTTTAAAAACAGCAATTCCTCATGTTGGAAGCTCTTTTTTGGAAAAACACCATCTAGAGTAGCCGGAATTGTAAACATTATCATGACTCTCTTCATTTGAGAGTTTTCTACCTCTAATCTCGGTGATTGTACTACGACATCAAGATAGAACGGCTAGATTTCCCTGTATTTAAACTGTTTCTTAAATGTCTCTAATCTTTTCTGGGACTATCATTGTGTATTGTAAGAGTTTTAGCAAAAGTAGACAGTTTTCCCAGAAGTATACACGTGAATCTTCAAGAGTTAAATTGTGCCATTCAGAAAACACCAGGCAATTCGGCCTCAGTTGTAAATATAAAAAGTATTCTCTTCATTTATCAGCTTCATACCCATATTCAGCTTTTTAAACGGTAATTCTTAATGTTTGAAAGCACTTTCTTCAGAAATACATCATGTAAAGTAGCCAGAATGTTAATCATTATCTTTACTCTCTTCATTACGCAGCATTCTATCTCTAATCTCTGGGATTGAACATGAACATAACCATAGAACGGCTCTATGTACCAGCATTTCAAGTGTTTCTTACATGTTCCTAATCATTTCTCGGGACTATCATGGTGTACGTTAAGCGTTTAACCAAAAGTAGACAGTTTTCCTAGAAGTATACACAGGAATCTTCAAGGTTTCAATTGAGTCATTCAGAAAACGCCAGTCTAATCAGAATCACCTGTAAATAGAAAGAGTATTCTCTTTATTTATCAGCTTCCTACATATTCTTACCTTTATAAACAGCAATTCTTAATGTTTGAAAGCACATTCTTCGGAAATATGTCATCTAAAGTGCCAGAATGGTAAATATTATCTGTACTCTCGTCACTACGCAGCATTCTATCTCTAATATCCGTGATTGAACATGAATATAAAGATAGAACAGCTCTATGTACCTGCATTTCAAGTGTTTCTTACAAGTTTCTAATCATTTCTCGGGACTATCATGGTGTATGTTAAACGTTTAACCAAAAGTAGTTTTCCTAGAAGTATACACAGGAATCTTCAAGGTTTCAATTGAGTCATTCAGAAAATGCCAGTCTAATCAGAATCACCTGTAAAAGGAAACAGTATTCTCTTTATTTATCATCTTCCTACAGATTCTGAGCTGTATTAACAGCAATTCTTAATGTTTGAAAGCACATTCTTCGGAAATATGTCATCTAAAGTAGCCAGAATGGTAAACATTATCTGTACTCTCGTCACTACGCAGCATTCTATCTCTAATCTCTGTGATTGAACATGAATATAAAGATAGAACGGCTCTATGTACCAGCATTTCAAGTGTTTCTTACATGTTTCTAAATATTTCTTGGGACTATCGTGGTGTATGTTAAGCGTTTAACCAAAAGTAGACAGTTTTCCTAGAAGTATACACAGGAATCTTCAAGGTTTCAATTGAGTCATTCAGAAAACGCCAGTCTAATCAGAATCACATGTAAATAGAAACAGTATTCTCTTTATTTATCAGCTTCCTACTTATTCTGAGCTTTATAAACAGCAATTCTTAATGTTTGAAAGACATTCTTCGGTAATAAGTCATCTAAAATAGCCAGATTGGTAAACATTATCTGTACTCTCGTCACTACTCAGCATTCTATCTCTAATCTCCGTGATTGAACATGAACATAAAGATAGAACGGCTCTATGTACCAGCATTTCAAGTGTTTCTTACAAGTTTCTACTCATTTCTCGGGACTATCATTGCGTATGTTTAGCGTTTTACCAAAAGTAGACAGTTTTCCTAGAAGTATACACAGGAATCTTCACGTTTCACTTGAGTCATTCAGAAAACGCCAGTCTAATCAGAATCACCTGTCAATAGAAACAGTATTCTCTTTATTTATCAGCTTCCTACAGATTCTGAGCTGTATTAACAGCAATTCTTAATGTTTGAAAGCACATTCTTCGGAAATATGTCATCTAAAGTAGCCAGAATGGTAAACATTATCTGTACTCTCGTCACTACGCAGCATTCTATCTCTAATCTCTGTGATTGAACATGAACATAAAGATAGCACGGCTCTATGTACCAGCATTTCAAGTGTTTCTTACATGTTTCTAATCATTTCTTGGGACTATCGTGGTGTATGTTAAGCGTTTAACCAAAAGTAGACAGTTTTCCTAGATGTATACACAGGAATCTTCAAGGTTTCAATTGAGTCATTCAGAAAACGCCAGTCTAATCAGAATCACCTGTAAATATAAACCGTATTCTCTTTATTTATCAGCTTCCCACATATTCTGAGCTTTATGTACAGCAATTCTTAATGTTTAAAAGACATTCTTCGGAAATAAGTCATCTTAAGTATCCAGAATGTTAAACATTATCTGTACTCTCGTCACTACGCAGCATTCTATCTCTAATCTACGTGATTGAACATGAACATAAAGCTAGAACAGCTCTATGTACCAGCATTTCAGGTGTTTCTTACAAGTTTCTAATCATTTCTCGGGACTATCATGGTGTATGTTAAGCGTTTAACCAAAAGTAGTTTTCCTAGAAGTATACACAGGAATCTTCAAGGTTTCATTGAGTCATTCAGAAAACTCCAGTCTAATCAGAATCACCTGTTAATAGAAACAGTATTCTCTTTATTGATCAGCTTCCCACATATTCGGATTTTTATAAACAGCAATTCTTAATGTTTAAAAGACATTCTTCGGAAATAGGTCATCTTAAGTAACCAGAATGTTAAACATTATCTGTACTCTCGTCACTACGCAGCATTCTATCTCTAATCTCCGTGATTGAACATGAACATAAAGATAGAACGGCTCTATGTACCAGCATTTCAAGTGTTTCTTACAAGTTTCTACTCATTTCTCGGGACTATCACTGCGTATGTTTAGCGTTTTACCAAAAGTAGACAGTTTTCCTAGAAGTATACACAGGAGTCATCAAGGTTTCAATTGATTCATTCAGAAATCACCTGTAAATATAAACAGTATTCTCTTTATTTATCAGCTTCCGACATATTCTGAGCTTTATGTAAAGCAATTCTTAATGTTTGAAAGACTTTCTTCGGAAATAAGTCATCTAAAGTAGCCAGAATGGTAAACATTATCTGTACTCTCCTCAATACGCAGCATTCTATCTCTAATCTCCGTGATTGAACATGAACATAAAGATAGAACAGCTCTATGTACCAGCATTTCAAGTGTTTCTTACATGTTTCTAATCATTTCTCGGGACTATCATGGTGTACGTTAAGCGTTTAACCAAAAGTAGACAGTTTTCCTAGAAGTATACACAGGTATCTTCAAGGTTTCAATTGAGTCATTCAGAAAATGCCAGTCTAATCAGAATCACCTGTAAATATAAACAGTATTCTCTTTATTTATCAGCTTCTTACATATTCTGACCTTTATAAACAGCAATTCCTAATGTTTGAAAGCACATTATTCGGAAATATGTCATCTAAAGTGGCCAGAATGGTAAATATTATCTGTACTTTCGTCACTACGCAGCATTCTATCTCTAATATCCGTGATTGAACATGAACATAAAGATAGAACAGCTCTATGTACCTGCATTTCAAGTGTTTCCTACAAGTTTCTAATCATTTCTCGGGACTATTGTGGTGTATGTTAAACGTTTAACCAAAAGTAGTTTTCCTAGAAATATACACAGGAATCTTCAAGGTTTCATTTGAGTCATTCAGAAAACTCCAGTCTAATCAGAATCACCTGTAAATAGAAACAGTATTCTCTTTATTTATCAGCTTCCTACATATTCTTACCTTTATAAACAGCAATTCTTAATGTTTGAAAGCACATTCTTCGGAAATATGTCATCTAAAGTGCCAGAATGGTAAATATTATCTGTACTCTCGTCACTACGGAGCATTCTATCTCTAATATCCGTGATTGAACATGAACATAAAGATAGAACGGCTCTATGTACCAGCATTTCAAGTGTTTCTTACAAGTTTCTACTCATTTCTCGGGACTATCATTGCGTATGTTTAGCGTTTTACCAAAAGTAGACAGTTTTCCTAGAAGTATACACAGGAATCTTCAAGTTTCAATTGAGTCATTCAGAAAACGCCAGTCTAATCAGAATCACCTGTAAATAGAAACAGTATTCTCTTTATTTATCAGCTTCCTACAGATTCTGAGCTGTATTAACAGCAATTCTTAATGTTTGAAAGCACATTCTTCGGAAATATGTCATCTAAAGTAGCCAGAATGGTAAACATTATCTGTACTCTCGTCACTACTCAGCATTCTATCTCTAATCTCCGTGATTGAACATGAACATAAAGATAGAACGCCTCTATGTACCAGCATTTCAAGTGTTTCTTACATGTTTCTAATCATTTCTTGGTACTATCGTGGTGTATGTTAAGCGTTTAACCAAAAGTAGACAGTTTTCCTAGATGTATACACAGGAATCTTCAAGGTTTCAATTGAGTCATTCAGAAAACGCCAGTCTAATCAGAATCACCTGTAAATAGAAACAGTATTCTCTTTATTTATCAGCTTCATACGTAGTCTGAGCTTTATAAACAGCAATTCTTAATGTTTGAAAGCACTTTCCTTGGAAAAACAACATCTAGAGTAGCCGCACCTGTAAACTCCATCATTACTCTCCTCAGTTGAGAGTTTTTTACCTCTAATCTCAGTGATTGAACTAGGCCATAAAGATAGCACGGCTCTATTTTACAGCATTTCAAATGTTTCTTACATGTTTCTCGTTACTTCCCGGGACTATCCTAGTGTATTTTAAGAGTTTTATCAAAATTAGACATTTTTCCAGAAGTAGATACATGAATCTTCAGGATGTAAACTTTGTCATTAAGAAAATGCCAGGTAATTCAGCCTCAAGTGTATATATAAACAGTATTCTCTTCATTGTTCAGCCTCATACACATATTCTGAGCTTTAAAAACAGCAATTCCTCATGTTGGAAGCTCTTTTTTGGAAAAACACCATCTAGAGTAGCCGGAATTGTAAACATTATCATGACTCTCTTCATTTGAGAGTTTTCTACCTCTAATCTCGGTGATTGTACTAGGACATCAAGATAGAACGGCTAGATTTCCCTGTATTTAAACTGTTTCTTAAATGTCTCTAATCTTTTCTGGGACTATCATTGTGTATTGTAAGAGTTTTAGCAAAAGTAGACAGTTTTCCCAGAAGTATACACGTGAATCTTCAAGAGTTAAATTGTGCCATTCAGAAAACACATGGCAATTCGGCCTCAGTTGTAAATATAAAAAGTATTCTCTTCATTTATCAGCTTCATACACATATTCAGCTTTTTAAACGGTAATTCTTAATGTTTGAAAGCACTTTCTTCAGAAATACATCATGTAAAGTAGCCAGAATGTTAATCATTATCTTTACTCTCGTCATTACGCAGCATTCTATCTCTAATCTCTGGGATTGAACATGAACATAACCATAGAACGGCTCTATGTACCAGCATTTCAAGTGTTTCTTACATGTTCCTAATCATTTCTCGGGACTATCATGGTGTACGTTAAGCGTTTATCCAAAAGTAGACAGTTTTCCTAGAAGTATACACAGGAATCTTCAAGGTTTCAATTGAGTCATTCAGAAAACGCCAGTCTAATCAGAATCACCTGTAAATATAAACAGTATTCTCTTCATTTATCAGCTTCCTACATATTCTGACCTTTATAAACAGCAATTCCTAATGTTTGAAAGCACATTCTTCAGAAATATGTCATCTAAAGTGGCCAGAATGATAAATATTATCTGTACTCTCGTCACTACGCTGCATTCTATCTCTAATATCCGTGATTGAACATGAACATAAAGATAGAACAGCTCTATGTACCAGCATTTCAAGTGTTTCCTACAAGTTTCTAATCATTTCTCGGGACTATCATGGTGTATGTTAAGCGTTTAACCAAAAGTACTTTTCCTAGAAGTATACACAGGAATCTTCAAGGTTTCAATTGAGTCATTCAGAAAACTCCAGTCTAATCAGAATCACCTGTAAATAGAAACAGTATTCTCTTTATTTATCAGCTTCCCACATAATCTGAGCTTTATAAACAGCAATTCTTAATGTTTGAAAGACATTCTTCGGAAATAAGTCATCTTAAGTATCCAGAATGTTAAACATTATCTGTACTCTCGTCACTACGCAGCATTCTATCTCTAATCTCCGTGATTGAACATGAACATAAAGATAGAACGGCTCTATGTACCAGCCTTTCAAGTGTTTCTTACAAGTTTCTACTCATTTCTCGGGACTATCACTGCGTAAGTTTAGCGTTTTACCAAAAGTAGACAGTTTTCCTAGAAGTATACACAGGAATCTTCAAGGTTTCAATTGAGTCATTCAGAAATCACCTGTAAATATAAACAGTATTCTCTTTATTTATCAGCTTCCCACATATTCTGAGCTTTATGTACAGCAATTCTTAATGTTTGAAAGACTTTCTTCGGAAATAAGTCATCTAAAGTAGCCAGAATGGTAAACATTATCTGTACTCTCCTCACTACGCAGCATTCTATCTCTAATCTCGGTGATTGAACATGAACATAAAGATAGAACAGCTCTATGTACCAGCATTTCAAGTGGTTCTTACATGTTTCTAATCATTTCTCGGGACTATCATGGTGTACGTTAAGCTTTTAACCAAAAGTAGACAGTTTTCCTAGAAGTATACACAGGAATCTTCAAGGTTTCAATTGAGTCATTCAGAAAATGCCAGTCTAATCAGAATCACCTGTAAATATAAACAGTATTCTCTTTATTTATCAGCTTCCTACATATTCTGACCTTTATAAACAGCAATTCCTAATGTTTGAAAGCACATTCTTCGGAAATATGTCATCTAAAGTGGCCAGAATGGTAAATATTATCTGTACTCTCGTCTCTACGCAGCATTCTATCTCTAATATCCGTGATTGAACATGAACATAAAGATAGAACAGCTCTATGTACCAGCATTTCAAGTGTTTCCTACAAGTTTCTAATCATTTCTCGGGACTATTGTGGTGTATGTTAAGCGTTTAACCAAAAGTAGTTTTCCTAGAAGTATACACAGGAATCTTCAAGGTTTCAATTGAGTCATTCAGAAAACTCCAGTCTAATCAGAATAACCTGTAAATAGAAACAGTATTCTCTTTATTTATCAGCTTCCTACATATTCTTACCATTATAAACAGCAATTCTTAATGTTTGAAAGCACATTCTTCGGAAATATGTCATCTAAAGTGCCAGAATGGTAAATATTATCTGTACTCTCGTCACTACGCAGCATTCTATCTCTAATATCCGTGATTGAACATGAACATAAAGATAGAACAGCTCTATGTACCTGCATTTCAAGTGTTTCCTACAAGTTTCTAATCATTTCTCGGGACTATCATGGTGTATGTTAAACGTTTAACCAAAAGTAGTTTTCCTATAAGTATACACAGGAATCTTCAAGGTTTCAATTGAGTCATTCAGAAAACGCCAGTCTAATCAGAATCACCTGTAAATAGAAACAGTATTCTCTTTATTTATCAGCTTCCTACTTATTCTGAGCTTTATAAACAGCAATTCTTAATGTTTGAAAGCACATTCTTCGGTAATAAGTCATCTAAAATAGCCAGATTGGTAAACATTATCTGTACTCTCGTCACTACTCAGCATTCTATCTCTATTCTCCGTGATTGAACATGAACATAAAGATAGAACGGCTCTATGTACCAGCATTTCAAGTGTTTCTTACAAGTTTCTACTCATTTCTCGGGACTATCATTGCGTATGTTTAGCGTTTTACCAAAAGTAGACAGTTTTCCTAGAAGTATACACAGGAATCTTCAAGTTTCAATTGAGTCATTCAGAAAACGCCAGTCTAATCAGAATCACCTGTAAATAGAAACAGTATTCTCTTTATTTATCAGCTTCCTACAGATTCTGAGCTGTATTAACAGCAATTCTTAATGTTTGATAGCACATTCTTCGGAAATATGTCATCTAAAGTAGCCAGAATGGTAAACATTATCTGTACTCTCGTCACTACGCAGCATTCTCTCTCTAATCTCTGCGATTGAACATGAACATAAAGATAGAACTGCTCTATGTACCAGCATTTCAAGTGTTTCTTACATGTTTCTAATCATTTCTTGGGACTATCGTGGTGTATGTTAAGCGTTTAACCAAAAGTAGACAGTTTTCCTAGATGTATACACAGGAATCTTCAAGGTTTCAATTGAGTCATTCAGAAAACGCCAGTCTAATCAGAATCACCTGTAAATAGAAAAAGTATTCTCTTTATTTATCAGCTTCCCACATATTCTGAGCTTTATGTACAGCAATTCTTAATGTTTGAAAGACTTTCGTCGGAAATAAGTCATCTAAAGTAGCCAGAATGGTAAACATTATCTGTACTCTCATCACTACGCAGCATTCTATCTCTAATCTCCGTGATTGAACATGAACATAAAGATAGAACAGCTCTATGTACCAGCATTTCAAGTGTTTCCTACAAGTTTCTAATCATTTCTCGGGACTATCATGGTGTATGTTAAGCGTTTAACCAAAAGTAGTTTTCCTAGAATTATACACAGGAATCTTCACGGTTTCAATTGAGTCATTCAGAAAACTCCAGTCTAATCAGTATCACCTGTAAATAGAAACAGTATTCTCTTTATTTATCAGCTTCCCACAAATTCTGATTTTTATAAACAGCAATTCTTAATGTTTAAAAGACATTCTTCGGAAATAAGTCATCTTAAGTAACCAGAATGTTAAACATTATCTGTACTCTCGTCACTACGCAGCATTCTATCTCTAATCTCCGTGATTGAACATGAACATAAAGATAGAACGGCTCTATGTACCAGCATTTCAAGTGTTTCTTACAAGTTTCTACTCATTTCTCGGACTATCATTGCGTATGTTTTGCGTTTTACCAAAAGTAGACAGTTTTCCTAGAAGTATACACAGGAATCTTCAAGGTTTCAATTGAGTCATTCAGAAAACGCCAGTCTAATCAGAATCACCTGTAAATAGAAACAGTATTCTCTTTATTTATCAGCTTCATACGTATTCTGAGCTTTATAAACAGCAATTCTTAATGTTTGAAAGCACTTTCCTTGGAAAAACAACATCTAGAGTAGCCGCACCTGTAAACTCCATCATTACTCTCCTCAGTTGAGAGTTTTTTACCTCTAATCTCAGTGATTGAACTAGGCAATAAAGATAGCACGGCTCTATTTTACAGCATTTCAAATGTTTCTTACATGTTTCTCGTCACTTCCCGGGACTATCCTAGTGTATTTTAAGAGTTTTATCAAAATTAGACATTTTTCCAGAATTAGATACATGAATCTTCAGGATGTAAACTTTGTCATTAAGAAAATGCCAGGTAATTCAGCCTCAAGTGTATATATAAACAGTATTCTCTTCATTGATCAGCCTCATACACATATTCTGAGCTTTAAAAACAGCAATTCCTCATGTTGGAAGCTCTTTTTTGGAAAAACACCATCTAGAGTAGCGGAATTGTAAACATTATCATGACTCTCTTCATTTGAGAGTTTTCTACCTCTAATCTCGGTGATTGTACTAGGACATCAAGATAGAACGGCTAGATTTCCCTGTATTTAAACTGTTTCTTAAATGTCTCTAATCTTTTCTGGGACTATCATTGTGTATTGTAAGAGTTTTAGCAAAAGTAGACAGTTTTCCCAGAAGTATACACGTGAATCTTCAAGAGTTAAATTGTGCCATTCAGAAAACACCAGGCAATTCGGCCTCAGTTGTAAATATAAAAAGTATTCTCTTCATTTATCAGCTTCATACCCATATTCTCAGCTTTTTAAACGGTAATTCTTAATGTTTGAAAGCACTTTCTTCAGAAATACATCATGTAAAGTAGCCAGAATGTTAATCATTATCTTTACTCTCGTCATTACGCAGCATTCTATCTCTAATCTCTGGGATTGAACATGAACATAACCATAGAATGGCTCTATGTACCAGCATTTCAAGTGTTTCTTACATGTTCCTAATCATTTCTCGGGACTATCATGGTGTACGTTAAGCGTTTAACCAAAAGTAGACAGTTTTCCTAGAAGTATACACAGGAATCTTCAATGTTTCAATTGAGTCATTCAGAAAACTCCAGTCTAATCAGAATCACCTGTAAATAGAAACAGTATTCTCTTTATTTATCAGCTTCCTACATATTCTTACCTTTATAAACAGCAATTCTTAATGTTTGAAAGCAAATTCTTCGGAAATATGTCATCTAAAGTGCCAGAATGGTAAATATTATCTGTACTCTCGTACTACACAGCATTCTCTCTCTAATATCCGTGATTGAACATGAACATAAAGATAGAACAGCTCTATGTACCTGCATTTCAAGTGTTTCCTACAAGTTTCTAATCATTTCTCGGGACTATCATGGTGTATGTTAAACGTTTAACCAAAAGTAGTTTTCCTAGAAGTATACACAGGAATCTTCAAGGTTTCAATTGAGTCATTCAGAAAATGCCAGTCTAATCAGAATCACCTGTAAAAGGAAACAGTATTCTCTTTATTTATCATCTTCCTACAGATTCTGAGCTGTATTAACAGCAATTCTTAATGTTTGAAAGCACATTCTTCGGAAATATGTCATCTAAAGTAGCCAGAATGGTAAACATTATCTGTACTCTCGTCACTACGCAGCATTCTATCTCTAATCTCTGTGATTGAACATGAATATAAAGATAGAACGGCTCTATGTACCAGCATTTCAAGTGTTTCTTACATGTTTCTAATCATTTCTTGGGACTATCGTGGTGTATGTTAAGCGTTTAACCAAAAGTAGACAGTTTTCCTAGAAGTATACACAGGAATCTTCAAGGTTTCAATTGAGTCATTCAGAAAACGCCAGTCTAATCAGAATCACCTGTAAATAGAAACAGTATTCTCTTTATTTATCAGCTTCCCACATATTCTGTTTTTTATAAACAGCAATTCTTAATGTTTAAAAGACATTCTTCGGTAATAAGTCATCTAAAATAGCCAGAATGGTAAACATTATCTGTACTCTCGTCACTACGCAGCATTCTATCTCTAATCTCCGTGATTGAACATGAACATAAAGATAGAACCGCTATATGTACCAGCATTTCAAGTGTTTCCTACAAGTTTCTAATCATATCTCGGGACTATCATGGTGTATGTTAAGCGTTTAACCAAAAGTAGTTTTCCTAGAAGTATACACAGGAATCTTCAAGGTTTCAATTGAGTCATTCACATAACTCCACTGTAATCAGAATCACCTGTAAATAGAAACAGTATTCTCTTTATTGATCAGCTTCCCACATATTCCGATTTTTATAAACAGCAATTCTTAATGTTTAAAAGACATTCTTCGGAAATAAGTCATCTTAAGTATCCAGAATATTAAACATTATCTGTACTCTCGTCACTACGCAGCATTCTATCTCTAATCTCCGTGATTGAACATAAATATAAAGATAGAACAGCTCTATGTACCAGCATTTCAAGTGTTTCTTACATGTTTCTAATCATTTCTCGGGACTATCATGGTGTACGTTAAGCGTTTAACCAAAAGTAGACAGTTTTCCTAGAAGTATACACAGGAATCTTCAAGGTTTCAATTGAGTCATTCAGAAAATGCCAGTCTAATCAGAATCACCTGTAAATAGAAACAGTATTCTCTTTATTTATCAGCTTCCTACATATTCTTACCTTTATAAACAGCAATTCTTAATGTTTGAAAGCACATTCTTCGGAAATATGTCATCTAAAGTGCCAGAATGGTAAATATTATCTGTACTCTCGTCACTACGCAGCATTCTATCTCTAATATCCGTGATTGAACATGAACATAAAGATAGAACAGCTCTATGTACCTGCATTTCAAGTGTTTCTTACAAGTTTCTACTCATTTCTCCGACTATCATGCGTATGTTTAGCGTTTTACCAAAAGTAGACAGTTTTCCTAGAAGTATACACAGGAATCTTCAAGGTTTCAATTGAGTCATTCAGAAATCGCCAGTCTAATCAGAATCACCTGTAAATAGAAACAGTATTCTCTTTATTTATCAGCTTCCTACTTATTCTGTGCTTTATAAACAGCAATTCTTAATGTTTGAAAGACATTCTTCGGTAATAAGTCATCTAAAATAGCCAGAATGGTAAACATTATCTGTACTCTCGTCACTACTCAGCATTCTATCTCTAATCTCCGTGATTGAACATGAACATAAAGATAGAACGGCTCTATGTACCAGCATTTCTAGTGTTTCTTACAAGTTTCTACTCATTTCTCGGGACTATCATTGCGTATGTTTAGCGTTTTACCAAAAGTAGACAGTTTTCCTAGAAGTATACACAGGAATCTTCACGTTTCACTTGAGTCATTCAGAAAACGCCAGTCTAATCAGAATCACCTGTAAATAGAAACAGTATTCTCTTTATTTATCAGCTTCCTACAGATTCTGAGCTGTATTAACAGCAATTCTTAATGTTTGAAAGCACATTCTTCGGAAATATGTCATCTAAAGTAGCCAGAATGGTAAACATTATCTGTACTCTCGTCACTACGCAGCATTCTATCTCTAATCTCTGTGATTGAACATGAACATAAAGATAGCACGGCTCTATGTACCAGCATTTCAAGTGTTTCTTACATGTTTCTAATCATTTCTTGGGACTATCGTGGTGTATGTTAAGCGTTTAACCAAAAGTAGACAGTTTTCCTAGATGTATACACAGGAATCTTCAAGGTTTCAATTGAGTCATTCAGAAAACGCCAGTCTAATCAGAATCACCTGTAAATATAAACCGTATTCTCTTTATTTATCAGCTTCCCACATATTCTGAGCTTTATGTACAGCAATTCTTAATGTTTGAAAGACATTCTTCGGAAATAAGTCATCTAAAGTAGCCAGAATGGTAAACATTATCTGTACTCTCGTCACTACGCAGCATTCTATCTCTAATCTCCGTGATTGAACATGAACATAAAGATAGAACAGCTATATGTACCAGCATTTCAAGTGTTTCCTACAAGTTTCTAATCATATCTCGGGACTATCATGGTGTATGTTAAGCGTTTAACCAAAAGTAGTTTTCCTAGAAGTATACACAGGAATCTTCAAGGTTTCAATTGAGTCATTCACATAACTCCACTGTAATCAGAATCACCTGTAAATAGAAACAGTATTCTCTTTATTGATCAGCTTCCCACATATTCCGATTTTTATAAACAGCAATTCTTAATGTTTAAAAGACATTCTTCGGAAATAAGTCATCTTAAGTATCCAGAATGTTAAACATTATCTGTACTCTCGTCACTACGCAGCATTCTATCTCTAATCTCCGTGATTGAACATGAACAAAAAGCTAGAACAGCTCTATGTACCAGCATTTCAGGTGTTTCTTACAAGTTTCTAATCATTTCTCGGGACTATCATGGTGTATGTTAAGCGTTTAACCAAAAGTAGTTTTCCTAGAAGTATACACAGGAATCTTCAAGGTTTCATTGAGTCATTCAGAAAACTCCAGTCTAAGCAGAATCACCTGATAATAGAAACAGTATTCTCTTTATTGATCAGCTTCCCACATATTCGGATTTTTATAAACAGCAATTCTTAATGTTTAAAAGACATTCTTCGGAAATAGGTCATCTTAAGTAACCAGAATGTTAAACATTATCTGTACTCTCGTCACTACGCAGCATTCTATCTCTAATCTCCGTGATTGAACATAAATATAAAGATAGAACAGCTCTATGTACCAGCATTTCAAGTGTTTCTTACATGTTTCTAATCATTTCTCGGGACTATCATGGTGTACGTTAAGCGTTTAACCAAAAGTAGACAGTTTTCCTAGAAGTATACACAGGAATCTTCAAGGTTTCAATTGAGTCATTCAGAAAATGCCAGTCTAATCAGAATCACCTGTAAATAGAAACAGTATTCTCTTTATTTATCAGCTTCCTACATATTCTTACCTTTATAAACAGCAATTCTTAATGTTTGAAAGCACATTCTTCGGAAATATGTCATCTAAAGTGCCAGAATGGTAAATATTATCTGTACTCTCGTCACTACGCAGCATTCTATCTCTAATATCCGTGATTGAACATGAACATAAAGATAGAACAGCTCTATGTACCTGCATTTCAAGTGTTTCTTACAAGTTTCTACTCATTTCTCCGACTATCATGCGTATGTTTAGCGTTTTACCAAAAGTAGACAGTTTTCCTAGAAGTATACACAGGAATCTTCAAGGTTTCAATTGAGTCATTCAGAAAACGCCAGTCTAATCAGAATCACCTGTAAATAGAAACAGTATTCTCTTTATTTATCAGCTTCCTCCTTATTCTGTGCTTTATAAACAGCAATTCTTAATGTTTGAAAGACATTCTTCGGTAATAAGTCATCTAAAATAGCCAGAATGGTAAACATTATCTGTACTCTCGTCACTACTCAGCATTCTATCTCTAATCTCCGTGATTGAACATGAACATAAAGATAGAACGGCTCTATGTACCAGCATTTCTAGTGTTTCTTACAAGTTTCTACTCATTTCTCGGGACTATCATTGCGTATGTTTAGCGTTTTACCAAAAGTAGACAGTTTTCCTAGAAGTATACACAGGAATCTTCACGTTTCACTTGAGTCATTCAGAAAACGCCAGTCTAATCAGAATCACCTGTAAATAGAAACAGTATTCTCTTTATTTATCAGCTTCCTACAGATTCTGAGCTGTATTAACAGCAATTCTTAATGTTTGAAAGCATATTCTTCGGAAATATGTCATCTAAAGTAGCCAGAATGGTAAACATTATCTGTACTCTCGTCACTACGCAGCATTCTATCTCTAATCTCTGAGATTGAACATGAACATAAAGATAGCACGGCTCTATGTACCAGCATTTCAAGTGTTTCTTACATGTTTCTAATCATTTCTTGGGACTATCGTGGTGTATGTTAAGCGTTTAACCAAAAGTAGACAGTTTTCCTAGATGTATACACAGGAATCTTCAAGGTTTCAATTGAGTCATTCAGAAAACGCCAGTCTAATCAGAATCACCTGTAAATATAAACCGTATTCTCTTTATTTATCAGCTTCCCACATATTCTGAGCTTTATGTACAGCAATTCTTAATGTTTGAAAGACATTCTTCGGAAATAAGTCATCTAAAGTAGCCAGAATGGTAAACATTATCTGTACTCTCGTCACTACGCAGCATTCTATCTCTAATCTCCGTGATTGAACATGAACATAAAGATAGAACAGCTATATGTACCAGCATTTCAAGTGTTTCCTACAAGTTTCTAATCATATCTCGGGACTATCATGGTGTATGTTAAGCGTTTAACCAAAAGTAGTTTTCCTAGAAGTATACACAGGAATCTTCAAGGTTTCAATTGAGTCATTCACATAACTCCACTGTAATCAGAATCACCTGTAAATAGAAACAGTATTCTCTTTATTGATCAGCTTCCCACATATTCCGATTTTTATAAACAGCAATTCTTAATGTTTAAAAGACATTCTTCGGAAATAAGTCATCTTAAGTATCCAGAATGTTAAACATTATCTGTACTCTCGTCACTACGCAGCATTCTATCTCTAATCTCCGTGATTGAACATGAACAAAAAGCTAGAACAGCTCTATGTACCAGCATTTCAGGTGTTTCTTACAAGTTTCTAATCATTTCTCGGGACTATCATGGTGTATGTTAAGCGTTTAACCAAAAGTAGTTTTCCTAGAAGTATACACAGGAATCTTCAAGGTTTCATTGAGTCATTCAGAAAACTCCAGTCTAAGCAGAATCACCTGATAATAGAAACAGTATTCTCTTTATTGATCAGCTTCCCACATATTCGGATTTTTATAAACAGCAATTCTTAATGTTTAAAAGACATTCTTCGGAAATAGGTCATCTTAAGTAACCAGAATGTTAAACATTATCTGTACTCTCGTCACTACCCAGCATTCTATCTCTAATCTCCGTGATTGAACATAAATATAAAGATAGAACAGCTCTATGTACCAGCATTTCAAGTGTTTCTTACATGTTTCTAATCATTTCTTGGGACTATCGTGGTGTATGTTAAGCGTTTAACCAAAAGTAGACAGTTTTCCTAGATGTATACACAGGAATCTTCAAGGTTTCAATTGAGTCATTCAGAAAACGCCAGTCTAATCAGAATCACCTGTAAATATAAACCGTATTCTCTTTATTTATCAGCTTCCCACATATTCTGAGCTTTATGTACAGCAATTCTTAATGTTTGAAAGACATTCTTCGGAAATAAGTCATCTAAAGTAGCCATAATGGTAAACATTATCTGTACTCTCGTCACTACGCAGCATTCTATCTCTAATCTCCGTGATTGAACATGAACATAAAGATAGAACAGCTATATGTACCAGCATTTCAAGTGTTTCCTACAAGTTTCTAATCATATCTCGGGACTATCATGGTGTATGTTAAGCGTTTAACCAAAAGTAGTTTTCCTAGAAGTATACACAGGAATCTTCAAGGTTTCAATTGAGTCATTCACAAAACTCCAGTCTAATCAGAATCACCTGTAAATAGAAACAGTATTCTCTTTATTTATCAGCTTCCCACATATTCTTACCTTTATAAACAGCAATTCTTAATGTTTGAAAGCACATTCTTCGGAAATATGTCATCTAAAGAGCCAGAATGGTAAATATTATCTGTACTCTCGTCACTACGCAGCATTCTATCTCTAATCTCTGTGATTGAACATGAATATAAAGATAGAACGGCTCTATGTACCAGCATTTCAAGTGTTTCTTACATGTTTCTAATCATTTCTTGGGACTATCGTGGTGTATGTTAAGCGTTTAACCAAAAGTAGACAGTTTTCCTAGATGTATACACAGGAATCTTCAAGGTTTCAATTGAGTCATTCAGAAAACGCCAGTCTAATCAGAATCACCTGTAAATATAAACCGTATTCTCTTTATTTATCAGCTTCCCACATATTCTGAGCTTTATGTACAGCAATTCTTAATGTTTGAAAGACATTCTTCGGAAATAAGTCATCTAAAGTAGCCGAATGGTAAACATTATCTGTACTCTCGTCACTACGCAGCATTCTATCTCTAATCTCCGTGATTGAACATGAACATAAAGATAGAACAGCTATATGTACCAGCATTTCAAGTGTTTCCTACAAGTTTCTAATCATATCTCGGGACTATCATGGTGTATGTTAAGCGTTTAACCAAAAGTAGTTTTCCTAGAAGTATACACAGGAATCTTCAAGGTTTCAATTGAGTCATTCAGAAAACTCCAGTCTAATCAGAATCACCTGTAAATAGAAACAGTATTCTCTTTATTTATCAGCTTCCTACATATTCTTACCTTTATAAACAGCAATTCTTAATGTTTGAAAGCACATTCTTCGGAAATATGTCATCTAAAGTGCCAGAATGGTAAATATTATCTGTACTCTCGTCACTACGCAGCATTCTATCTCTAATATCCGTGATTGAACATGAACATAAAGATAAAACAGCTCTATGTACCTGCATTTCAAGTGTTTCCTACAAGTTTCTAATCATTTCTCGGGACTATCATGGTGTATGTTAAACGTTTAACCAAAAGTAGTTTTCCTAGAAGTATACACAGGAATCTTCAAGGTTTCAATTGAGTCATTCAGAAAATGCCAGTCTAATCAGAATCACCTGTAAAAGGAAACAGTATTCTCTTTATTTATCATCTTCCTACAGATTCTGAGCTGTATTAACAGCAATTCTTAATGTTTGAAAGCACCTTCTTCGGAAATATGTCATCTAAAGTAGCCAGAATGGTAAACATTATCTGTACTCTCGTCACTACGCAGCATTCTATCTCTAATCTCTGTGATTGAACATGAATATAAAGATAGAACGGCTCTATGTACCAGCATTTCAAGTGTTTCTTACATGTTTCTAATCATTTCTTGGGACTATCGTGGTGTATGTTAAGCGTTTAACCAAAAGTAGACAGTTTTCCTAGAAGTATACACAGGAATCTTCAAGGTTTCAATTGAGTCATTCAGAAAACGCCAGTCTAATCAGAATCACCTGTAAATAGAAACAGTATTCTCTTTATTTATCAGCTTCCCACATATTCTGATTTTTATAAACAGCAATTCTTAATGTTTAAAAGACATTCTTCGGAAATAAGTCATCTTAAGTAACCAGAATGTTAAACAGTATCTGTAGTCTCGTCACTACGCAGCATTCTATCTCTAATCTCCGTGATTGAACATGAACATAAAGATAGAACGGCTCTATGTACCAGTATTTCAAGTGTTTCTTACAAGTTTCTACTCATTTCTCCGACTATCATGCGTATGTTTAGCGTTTTACCAAAAGTAGACAGTTTTCCTAGAAGTATACACAGGAAACTTCACGTTTCACTTGAGTCATTCAGAAAACGCCAGTCTAATCAGAATCACCTGTAAATATAAACCGTATTCTCTTTATTTATCAGCTTCCCAGATATTCAGAGCTTTATGTACAGCAATTCTTAATGTTTGAAAGACATTCTTCGGAAATAAGTCATCTAAAGTAGCCAGAATGGTAAACATTATCTGTACTCTCGTCACTACGCAGCATTCTATCTCTAATCTCCGTGATTGAACATGAACATAAAGATAGAACAGCTATATGTACCAGCATTTCAAGTGTTTCCTACAAGTTTCTAATCATATCTCGGGACTATCATGGTGTATGTTAAGCGTTTAACCAAAAGTAGTTTTCCTAGAAGTATACACAGGAATCTTCAAGGTTTCAATTGAGTCATTCAGAAAACGCCAGTCTAATCAGAATCACCTGTAAATAGAAACAGTATTCTCTTTATTGATCAGCTTCCCACATATTCCGATTTTTATAAACAGCAATTCTTAATGTTTAAAAGACATTCTTCGGAAATAAGTCATCTTAAGTATCCAGAATGTTAAACATTATCTGTACTCTCGTCACTACGCAGCATTCTATCTCTAATCTCCGTGATTGAACATGAACATAAAGCTAGAACAGCTCTATGTACCAGCATTTCAAGTGTTTCTTACAAGTTTCTAATCATTTCTCGGGACTATCATGGTGTATGTTAAGCGTTTAACCAAAAGTAGTTTTCCTAGAAGTATACACAGGAATCTTCAAGGTTTCATTGAGTCATTCAGAAAACTCCAGTCTAATCAGAATCACCTGTTAATAGAAACAGTATTCTCTTTATTGATCAGCTTCCCACATATTCGGATTTTTATAAACAGCAATTCTTAATGTTTAAAAGACATTCTTCGGAAATAGGTCATCTTAAGTAACCAGAATGTTAAACATTATCTGTACTCTCGTTACTACGCAGCATTCTATCTCTAATCTCCGTGATTGAACATGAACATAAAGATAGAACGGCTCTATGTACCAGCATTTCAAGTGTTTCTTACATGTTTCTACTCATTTCTCCGACTAACATTGCGTATGTTTAGCGTTTTACCAAAAGTAGACAGTTTTCCTAGAAGTATACACAGGAATCTTCAAGGTTTCAATTGAGTCATTCAGAAAACGCCAGTCTAATCAGAATCACCTGTAAATAGAAACAGTATTCTCTTTATTTATCAGCTTCCAACATATTCTGAGCTTTATAAACAGCAATTGTTAATGTTTGAAAGACATTCTTCGGAAACAAGTCATCTAAAGTAGACAGAACGAGAAACATTATCTGTACTCTCGTCACTACTCAGCATTCTATCGCTAATCTCCGTGATTGAACATGAACATAAAGATAGAACGGCTCTATGTACCAGCATTTCAAGTGTTTCTTACAAGTTTCTACTCATTTCTCGGGACTATCATTGCGTATGTTTAGCGTTTCACCAAAAGTAGGGAGTTTCCTAGTAGTATACACAGGAATCTCGAAGTTTCAATTGAGTCATTCAGAAAACGCCAGTCTAATCAGAATCACCTGTAAATATAAACAGTATGCTCTTTATTTATCAGCTTCCCACATATTCTGAGCTTTATGTACAGCAATTCATAATGTTTGAAAGTCATTCTTCGGAAATAAGTCATCTAAAGTAGCCAGAATGGTAAACATTATCTGTACTCTCGTCACTACGCAGCATTCTATCTCTAATCTCCGTGATTGAACATGAACATAAAGATAGAACAGCTCTATGTACCAGCATTTCAAGTGTTTCCCAGAAGTTTCTAATCATTTCTCGGGACTATCATGGTGTATGTTAAACGTTTAACCAAAACTAGTTTTCCTAGAAGTATACACAGGAATCTTCAAGGTTTCAATTGAGTCATTCAGAAAATGCCAGTCTAATCAGAATCACCTGTAATAGAAACAGTATTCTCTTTATTTATCAGCTTCCCACATATTCTGAGCTTTATAAACAGCAATTCTTAATGTTTAAAAGACATTCTTCGGAAATAAGTCATCTTAAGTAACCAGAATGTTAAACATTATCTGTACTCTCGTCACTACGCAGCATTCTATCTCTAATCTCCGTGATTGAACATGAACAAAAAGATAGAATGGCTCTATTTACGAGCATTTCAAGTGTTTCTTACAGGTTTCTACTCATTTCTCGGGACTACCATTGCGTATGTTTAGCGTTTTACCAAAAGTAGACAGTTTTCCTAGAAGTATACACAGGAATCTTCAGGTTTCAATTGAGTCATTCAGAAATCGCCAGTCTAATCAGAATCACCTGTAAATAGAAACAGTATTCTCTTTATTTATCAGCTTCCCACATATTCTGATTTTTATAAACAGCAATTCTTAATGTTTAAAAGACATTCTTCGGAAATAAGTCATCTTAAGTAACCAGAATGTTAAACAGTATCTGTAGTCTCGTCACTATGCAGCATTCTATCTCTAATCGCCGTGATTGAACATGAACATAAAGATAGAACGGCTCTATGTACCAGCATTTCAAGTGTTTCTTACAAGTTTCTACTCATTTCTCCGACTATCATGCGTATGTTTAGCGTTTTACCAAAAGTAGACAGTTTTCCTAGAAGTATACACAGGAATCTTCAAGGTTTCAATTGAGTCATTCAGAAAACGCCAGTCTAATCAGAATCACCTGTAAATAGAAACAGTATTCTCTTTATTTATCAGCTTTCTACTTATTCTGAGCTTTATAAACAGCAATTCTTAATGTTTGAAAGACATTCTTCGGTAATAAGTCATCTAAAATAGCCAGAATGGTAAACATTATCTGTACTCTCGTCACTACTCAGCATTCTATCTCTAATCTCCGTGATTGAACATGAACATAAAGATAGAACGGCTCTATGTACCAGCATTTCTAGTGTTTCTTACAAGTTTCTACTCATTTCTCGGGACTATCATTGCGTATGTTTAGCGTTTTACCAAAAGTAGACAGTTTTCCTAGAAGTATACACAGGAATCTTCACGTTTCACTTGAGTCATTCAGAAAACGCCAGTCTAATCAGAATCACCTGTAAATAGAAACAGTATTCTCTTTATTTATCAGCTTGCTACAGATTCTGAGCTGTATTAACAGCAATTCTTAATGTTTGAAAGCACATTCTTCGGAAATATGTCATCTAAAGTAGCCAGAATGGTAAACATTATCTGTACTCTGGTCACTACGCAGCATTCTATCTCTAATCTCTGTGATTGAACATGAACATAAAGATAGCCGGCTCTTTGTACCAGTATTTCAAGTGTTTCTTACATGTTTCTAATCATTTCTTGGGACTATCGTGGTGTATGTTAAGCGTTTAACCAAAAGTAGACAGTTTTCCTAGATGTATACACAGGAATCTTCAAGGTTTCAATTGAGTCATTCAGAAAACGCCAGTCTAATCAGAATCACCTGTAAATATAAACCGTATTCTCTTTATTTATCAGCTTCCCACATATTCTGAGCTTTATGGACAGCAATTCTTAATGTTTGAAAGACATTCTTCGGAAATAAGTCATCTAAAGTAGCCAGAATGGTAAACATTATCTGTACTCTCGTCACTACGCAGCATTCTATCTCTAATCTCCGTGATTGAACATGAACATAAAGATAGAACAGCTATATGTACCAGCATTTCAAGTGTTTCCTACAAGTTTCTAATCATATCTCGGGACTATCATGGTGTATGTTAAGCGTTTAACCAAAAGTAGTTTTCCTAGAAGTATACACAGGAATCTTCAAGGTTTCAATTGAGTCATTCAGAAAACGCCAGTCTAATCAGAATCACCTGTAAATAGAAACAGTATTCTCTTTATTGATCAGCTTCCCACATATTCCGATTTTTATAAACAGCAATTCTTAATGTTTAAAAGACATTCTTCGGAAATAAGTCATCTTAAGTATCCAGAATGTTAAATATTATCTGTACTCTCGTCACTACGCAGCATTCTATCTCTAATCTCCGTGATTGAACATGAACATAAAGCTAGAACAGCTCTATGTACCAGCATTTCAAGTGTTTCTTACAAGTTTCTAATCATTTCTCGGGACTATCATGGTGTATGTTAAGCGTTTAAGCAAAAGTAGTTTTCCTAGAAGTATACACAGTAATCTTCAAGGTTTCATTGAGTCATTCAGAAAATTCCAGTCTAATCAGAATCACCTGTTAATAGAAACAGTATTCTCTTTATTGATCAGCTTCCCACATATTCGGATTTTTATAAACAGCAATTCTTAATGTTTAAAAGACATTCTTCGGAAATAGGTCATCTTAAGTAACCAGAATGTTAAACATTATCTGTACTCTCGTTACTACGCAGCATTCTATCTCTAATCTCCGTGATTGAACATGAACATAAAGATAGAACGGCTCTATGTACCAGCATTTCAAGTGTTTCTTACATGTTTCTACTCATTTCTCCGACTATCATTGCGTATGTTTAGCGTTTTACCAAAAGTAGACAGTTTTCCTAGAAGTATACACAGGAATCTTCAAGGTTTCAATTGAGTCATTCAGAAAACGCCAGTCTAATCAGAATCACCTGTAAATAGAAACAGTATTCTCTTTATTGATCAGCTTCCAACATATTCTGAGCTTTATAAACAGCAATTGTTAATGTTTGAAAGACATTCTTCGGAAAAAAGTCATCTAAAGTAGACAGAACGAGAAACATTATCTGTACTCTCGTCACTACTCAGCATTCTATCGCTAATCTCCGTGATTGAACATGAACATAAAGATAGAACGGCTCTATGTACCAGCATTTCAAGTGTTTCTTACAAGTTTCTACTCATTTCTCGGGACTACCATTGCGTATGTTTAGCGTTTTACCAAAAGTAGACAGTTTTCCTAGAAGTATACACAGGAATCTTCAGGTTCCAATTGAGTCATTCAGAAATCGCCAGTCTAATCAGAATCACCTGTAAATAGAAACAGTATTCTCTTTATTTATCAGCTTCCCACATATTCTGATTTTTATAAACAGCAATTCTTAATGTTTAAAAGACATTCTTCGGAAATAAGTCATCTTAAGTAACCAGAATGTTAAACAGTATCTGTAGTCTCGTCACTATGCAGCATTCTATCTCTAATCGCCGTGATTGAACATGAACATAAAGATAGAACGGCTCTATGTACCAGCATTTCAAGTGTTTCTTACAAGTTTCTACTCATTTCTCCGACTATCATGCGTATGTTTAGCGTTTTACCAAAAGTAGACAGTTTTCCTAGAAGTATACACAGGAATCTTCAAGGTTTCAATTGAGTCATTCAGAAAACGCCAGTCTAATCAGAATCACCTGTAAATAGAAACAGTATTCTCTTTATTTATCAGCTTTCTACTTATTCTGAGCTTTATAAACAGCAATTCTTAATGTTTGAAAGACATTCTTCGGTAATAAGTCATCTAAAATAGCCAGAATGGTAAACATTATCTGTACTCTCGTCACTACTCAGCATTCTATCTCTATACTCCGTGATTGAACATGAACATAAAGATAGAACGGCTCTATGTACCAGCATTTCTAGTGTTTCTTACAAGTTTCTACTCATTTCTCGGGACTATCATTGCGTATGTTTAGCGTTTTACCAAAAGTAGACAGTTTTCCTAGAAGTATACACAGGAATCTTCACGTTTCACTTGAGTCATTCAGAAAACGCCAGTCTAATCAGAATCACCTGTAAATAGAAACAGTATTCTCTTTATTTATCAGCTTGCTACAGATTCTGAGCTGTATTAACAGCAATTCTTAATGTTTGAAAGCACATTCTTCGGAAATATGTCATCTAAAGTAGCCAGAATGGTAAACATTATCTGTACTCTCGTCACTACGCAGCATTCTATCTCTAATCTCTGTGATTGAACATGAACATAAAGATAGCCGGCTCTATGTACCAGCATTTCAAGTGTTTCTTACATGTTTCTAATCATTTCTTGGGACTATCGTGGTGTATGTTAAGCGTTTAACCAAAAGTAGACAGTTTTCCTAGATGTATACACAGGAATCTTCAAGGTTTCAATTGAGTCATTCAGAAAACGCCAGTCTAATCAGAATCACCTGTAAATATAAACCGTATTCTATTTATTTATCAGCTTCCCACATATTCTGAGCTTTATGGACAGCAATTCTTAATGTTTGAAAGACATTCTTCGGAAATAAGTCATCTAAAGTAGCCAGAATGGTAAACATTATCTGTACTCTCGTCACTACGCAGCATTCTATCTCTAATCTCCGTGATTGAACATGAACATAAAGATAGAACAGCTATATGTACCAGCATTTCAAGTGTTTCCTACAAGTTTCTAATCATATCTCGGGACTATCATGGTGTATGTTAAGCGTTTAACCAAAAGTAGTTTTCCTAGAAGTATACACAGGAATCTCGAAGTTTCAATTGAGTCATTCAGAAAACGCCAGTCTAATCAGAATCACCTGTAAATATAAACAGTATGCTCTTTATTTATCAGCTTCCCACATATTCTGAGCTTTATGTACAGCAATTCATAATGTTTGAAAGTCATTCTTCGGAAATAAGTCATCTAAAGTAGCCAGAATGGTAAACATTATCTGTACTCTCGTCACTACGCAGCATTCTATCTCTAATCTCCGTGATTGAACATGAACATAAAGATAGAACAGCTCTATGTACCAGCATTTCAAGTGTTTCCCAGAAGTTTCTAATCATTTCTCGGGACTATCATGGTGTATGTTAAACGTTTAACCAAAAGTAGTTTTCCTAGAAGTATACACAGGAATCTTCAAGGTTTCAATTGAGTCATTCAGAAAATGCCAGTCTAATCAGAATCACCTGTAATAGAAACAGTATTCTCTTATTTATCAGCTTCCCACATATTCTGAGCTTTATAAACAGCAATTCTTAATGTTTAAAAGACATTCTTCGGAAATAAGTCATCTTAAGTAACCAGAATGTTAAACATTATCTGTACTCTCGTCACTACGCAGCATTCTATCTCTAATCTCCGTGATTGAACATGAACAAAAAGATAGAATGGCTCTATTTACGAGCATTTCAAGTGTTTCTTACAGGTTTCTACTCATTTCTCCGACTATCATGCGTATGTTTAGCGTTTTACCAAAAGTAGACAGTTTTCCTAGAAGTATACACAGGAATCTTCATGGTTTCAATTGAGTCATTCAGAAAACGCCAGTCTAATCAGAATCACCTGTAAATAGAAACAGTATTCTCTTTATTTATCAGCTTTCTACTTATTCTGAGCTTTATAAACAGCAATTCTTAATGTTTGAAAGACATTCTTCGGTAATAAGTCATCTAAAATAGCCAGAATGGTAAACATTATCTGTACTCTCGTCACTACTCAGCATTCTATCTCTAATCTCCGTGATTGAACATGAACATAAAGATAGAACGGCTCTATGTACCAGCATTTCTAGTGTTTCTTACAAGTTTCTACTCATTTCTCGGGACTATCATTGCGTATGTTTAGCGTTTTACCAAAAGTAGACAGTTTTCCTAGAAGTATACACAGGAATCTTCACGTTTCACTTGAGTCATTCAGAAAACGCCAGTCTAATCAGAATCACCTGTAAATAGAAACAGTATTCTCTTTATTTATCAGCTTGCTACAGATTCTGAGCTGTATTAACAGCAATTCTTAATGTTTGAAAGTACATTCTTCGGAAATATGTCATCTAAAGTAGCCAGAATGGGAAACATTATCTGTACTCTCGTCACTACGCAGCATTCTATCTCTAATCTCTGTGATTGAACATGAACATAAAGATAGCCGGCTCTATGTACCAGCATTTCAAGTGTTTCTTACATGTTTCTAATCATTTCTTGGGACTATCGTGGAGTATGTTAAGCGTTTAACCAAAAGTAGACAGTTTTCCTAGATGTATACACAGGAGTCTTCAAGGTTTCAATTGAGTCATTCAGAAAACGCCAGTCTAATCAGAATCACCTGTAAATATAAACCGTATTCTCTTTATTTATCAGCTTCCCAGATATTCAGAGCTTTATGTACAGCAATTCTTAATGTTTGAAAGACATTCTTCGGAAATAAGTCATCTAAAGTAGCCAGAATGGTAAACATTATCTGTACTCTCGTCACTACGCAGCATTCTATCTCTAATCTCCGTGATTGAACATGAACATAAAGATAGAACAGCTATATGTACCAGCATTTCAAGTGTTTCCTACAAGTTTCTAATCATATCTCGGGACTATCATGGTGTATGTTAAGCGTTTAACCAAAAGTAGATTTCCTAGAAGTATACACAGGAATCTTCAAGGTTTCAATTGAGTCAATCAGAAAACGCCAGTCTAATCAGAATCACCTGTAAATAGAAACAGTATTCTCTTTATTGATCAGCTTCCCACATATTCCGATTTTTATAAACAGCAATTCTTAATGTTTAAAAGACATTCTTCGGAAATAAGTCATCTAAAGTAGCCAGAATGTTAAACATTATCTGTACTCTCGTCACTACGCAGCATTCTATCTCTAATCTCCGTGATTGAACATGAACATAAAGCTAGAACAGCTCTATGTACCAGCATTTCAAGTGTTTCTTACAAGTTTCTAATCATTTCTCGGGACTATCATGGTGTATGTTAAGCGTTTAACCAAAAGTAGTTTTCCTAGAAGTATACACAGGAATCTTCAAGGTTTCATTGAGTCATTCAGAAAACTCCAGTCTAATCAGAATCACCTGTTAATAGAAACAGTATTCTCTTTATTGATCAGCTTCCCACATATTCGGATTTTTATAAACAGCAATTCTTAATGTTTAAAAGACATTCTTCGGAAATATGTCATCTTAAGTAACCAGAATGTTAAACATTATCTGTACTCTCGTTACTACGCAGCATTCTATCTCTAATCTCCGTGATTGAACATGAACATAAAGATAGAACGGCTCTATGTACCAGCATTTCAAGTGTTTCTTACATGTTTCTACTCATTTCTCCGACTATCATTGCGTATGTTTAGCGTTTTACCAAAAGTAGACAGTTTTCCTAGAAGTATACACAGGAATCTTCAAGGTTTCAATTGAGTCATTCAGAAAACGCCAGTCTAATCAGAATCACCTGTAAATAGAAACAGTATTCTCTTTATTTATCAGCATCCAACATATTCTGAGCTTTATAAACAGCAATTGTTAATGTTTGAAAGACATTCTTCGGAAAAAAGTCATCTAAAGTAGACAGAACGAGAAACATTATCTGTACTCTCGTCACTACTCAGCATTCTATCGCTAATCTCCGTGATTGAACATGAACATAAAGATAGAACGGCTCTATGTACCAGCATTTCAAGTGTTTCTTACAAGTTTCTACTCATTTCTCGGGACTATCATTGCGTATGTTTAGCGTTTCACCAAAAGTAGAGAGTTTCCTAGAAGTATACACAGGAATCTCGAAGTTTCAATTGAGTCATTCAGAAAACGCCAGTCTAATCAGAATCACCTGTAAATAGAAACAGTATGCTCTTTATTTATCAGCTTCCCACATATTCTGAGCTTTATGTACAGCAATTCATAATGTTTGAAAGTCATTCTTCGGAAATAAGTCATCTAAAGTAGCCAGAATGGTAAACATTATCTGTACTCTCGTCACTACGCAGCATTCTATCTCTAATCTCCATGATTGAACATGAACATAAAGATAGAACAGCTCTATGTACCAGCATTTCAAGTGTTTCCCAGAAGTTTCTAATCATTTCTCGGGACTATCATGGTGTATGTTAAAAGTTTAACCAAAAGTAGTTTTCCTAGAAGTATACACAGGAATCTTCAAGGTTTCAATTGAGTCATTCAGAAAATGCCAGTCTAATCAGAATCACCTGTAATAGAAACAGTATTCTCTTTATTTATCAGCTTCCCACATATTCTGAGCTTTATAAACAGCAATTCTTAATGTTTAAAAGACATTCTTCGGAAATAAGTCATCTTAAGTAACCAGAATGTTAAACATTATCTGTACTCTCGTCACTACGCAGCATTCTATCTCTAATCTCCGTGATTGAACATGAACAAAAAGATAGAATGGCTCTATTTACGAGCATTTCAAGTGTTTCTTACAGGTTTCTACTCATTTCTCGGGACTACCATTGCGTATGTTTAGCGTTTTACCAATAGTAGACAGTTTTCCTAGAAGTATACACAGGAATCTTCAGGTTTCAATTGAGTCATTCAGAAAACGCCAGTCTAATCAGAATCACCTGTAAATAGAAACAGTATTCTCTTTATTGATCAGCTTCCCACATATTCCGATTTTTATAAACAGCAATTCTTAATGTTTAAAAGACATTCTTCGGAAATAAGTCATCTTAAGTAACCAGAATGTTAAACATTATCTGTACTCTCCTCACTACGCAGCATTCTATCTCTAATCTCCGTGATTGAACATGAACATAAGGATAGAACAGCTCTATGTACCAGCATTTCAAGTGTTTCCTACAAGTTTCTAATCATTTCTCTGGACTATCATGGTGTATGTTAAGCGATTAACCAAAAGTAGTTTTCCTAGAAGTATACACAGGAATCTTCAAGGTTTCAATTGAGTCATTCAGAAAACTCCAGTCTAATCAGAATCACCTGTAAAAAGAAACAGTATTCTCTTTATTGATCAGCTTCCCTCATATTCTGAGCTTTATAAACAGCAACTCTTAATGTTTGAAAGACATTCTTCGGAAATAAGTCATCTTAAGTAACCAGAATGTTAAACATTATCGGTACTCTCGTCACTACGCAGCATTCTATCTCTAATCTCCGTGATTGAACATGAACATAAAGATAAAACGGCTCTATATACGAGCATTTCAAGTGTTTCTTGCAAGTTTCTACTCATTTCTCGGGACTACCATTTCGTATGTTTAACGTTTTACCAAAAGTAGACAGTTTTCCTAGAAGTATACACAGGAATCTTCAGGTTTCAATTGAGTCTTTCAGAAAACGCCAGTCTAATCAGAATCACGTGTAAATAGAAACAGTATTCTCTTTATTTATCAGCTTCCCACATATTCTGAACTTTATGTACAGCAATTCTTAATGTTTGAAAGACATTTTTCGGAAATAAGTCATCTAAAGTATCCAGAATGGTAAACATTATCTGTACTCTCCTCACTACGCAGCATTCTATCTCTAATCTCCGTGATTGAACATGAACATAAAGATAGAACGGCTCTATGTACCAGCATTTCAAGTGTTTCTTACATGTTTCTAATCATTTCTCGGGACTATCATGGTGTACGTTAAGCGTTTAACCAAAAGTAGACTGTTTTCCTAGAAGTATACACAGGAATCTTCAAGGTTTCAATTGAGTCATTCAGAAAACGCCAGTCTAATCAGAATCACCTGTAAATATACACAGTATTCTCTTTATTTATCAGCTTCCTACATATTCTGACCTTTAGAAACAGCAATGCCTAATGTTTGAATGCACATTCTTCGGAAATATGTCATCTAAAGTGGCCAGAATGGTAAATATTATCTGTACTCTCGTACTACGCAGCATTCTATCTCTAATATCCGTGATTGAACATGAACATAAAGATAGAACAGCTCTATGTACCAGCATTTCAAGTGTTTCCTACAAGTTTCTAATCATTTCTCGGGACTATCGTGGTGTATGTTAAGCGTTTAACCAAAAGTAGTTTTCCTAGAAGTATACACAGGAATCTTCAAGGTTTCAATTGAGTCATTCAGAAAACTCCAGTCTAATCAGAATCACCTGTAAATACAAACAGTATTCTCTTTATTTATCAGCTTCCTATATATTATGAGGTTTATAAACAGCAATTCTTAATGTTTGAAAGACATTTTTCAGAAATAAGTCATCTAAAGTAGCCAGAATGGCAAACATTATCTGTACTCTCGTCACTATGCAGCATTCTATCTCTCATCTCCGTGATTGAACATGAACATAAAGATAGAACGGCTCTATGTACCAGCATTTCAAGTGTTTCTTACATGTTTCTAATCATTTCTCAGGACTATCATGGTGTACGTTAAGCGTTTAACCAAAAGTAGACAGTTTTCCTAGAAGTATACACAGGAATCTTCAAGGTTTCAATTGAGTCATTCAGAAAACGCCAGTCTAATCAGAATCACCTGTAAATATACACAGTATTCTCTTTATTTATCAGCTTCCTACATATGCTTACCTTTATAAACTGCAATTCCTAATGTTTGAAAGCACATTCTTCGGAAATATGTCATCTACAGTGGCCAGAATGGTAAATATTATCTGTACTCTCGTCACTACGCAGCATTCTATCTCTAATATCCCTGATTGAACATGAACATAAAGATAGAACAGCTCTATGTACCAGCATTTCAAGTGTTTCCTACAAGTTTCTAATCATTTCTCGGGACTATCATGGTGTATGTTAAGCGTTTAACCAAAAGTAGTTTTCCTAGAAGTATACACAGGAATCTTCAAGGTTTCAATTGAGTCATTCAGAAAACTCCAGTCTAATCCGAATCACCTGTAAATAGAAACAGTATTCTCTTTATTTATCAGCTTCCCACATATTCCGATTTTTATAAACAGCAATTCTTAATGTTTAAAAGACATTCTTCGGAAATAAGTCATCTTAAGTAACCAGAATGTTAAACATTATCTGTACTCTCGTCACTACGCAGCATTCTATCTCTAATCTCCGTGATTGAACATGAACATAAAGATAGAACAGCTCTATGTACCAGCATTTCAAGTGTTTCCTACAAGTTTCTAATCATTTCTCGGGACTATCATGGTGTATGTTAAGCGATTAACCAAAAGTAGTTTTCCTAGAAGTATACACAGTAATCTTCAAGGTTTCAATTGAGTCATTCAGAAAACTCCAGTCTAATCAGAATCACCTGTAAATAGAAACAGTATTCTCTTTATTGATCAGCTTCCCTCATATTCTGAGCTTTATAAACAGCAACTCTTAATGTTTGAAAGACATTCTTCGGAAATAAGTCATCTTAAGTAACCAGAATGTTAAACATTATCTGTACTCTCGGCACTACGCAGCATTCTATCTCTAATCTCCGTGATTGAACATGAACATAAAGATACAACAGCTCTATGTACCAGCATTTCAAGTGTTTCTTACATGTTTCTAATCATTTCTCGGGACTATCATGGTGTACGTTAAGCGTTTAACCAAAAGTAGACAGTTTTCCTAGAAGTATACACAGGAATCTTCAAGGTTTCAATTGAGTCATTCAGAAAACGCCAGTCTAATCAGAATCACCTGTAAATATAAACAGTATTCTCTTTATTTATCAGCTTCCTACATATTCTGACCTTTATAAACAGCGATTCCTAATGTTTGAAAGCACATTCTTCGGAAATATGTCATCTAAAGTGGCCAGAATGGTAAATATTATCTGTACTCTCGTCACTACGCAGCATTCTATCTCTAATATCCGTGATTGAACATGAACATAAAGATAGAACAGCTCTATGTACCTGCATTTCAAGTGTTTCCTACAAGTTTCTAATCATTTCTCGGGACTATCATGGTGTATGTTAAACGTTTAACCAAAAGTAGTTTTCCTAGAAGTATACAAGGAATCTTCAAGGTTTCAATTGAGTCATTCAGAAAATGCCAGTCTAATCAGAATCACCTGTAAAAGGAAACAGTATTCTCTTTATTTATCATCTTCCTACAGATTCTGAGCTGTATTAACAGCAATTCTTAATGTTTGAAAGCACATTCTTCGGAAATATGTCATCTAAAGTAGCCAGAATGGTAAACATTATCTGTACTCTCGTCACTACGCAGCATTCTATCTCTAATCTCTGTGATTGAACATGAATATAAAGATAGAACGGCTCTATGTACCAGCATTTCAAGTGTTTCTTACATGTTTCTAATCATTTCTTGGGACTATCGTGGTGTATGTTAAGCGTTTAACCAAAAGTAGACAGTTTTCCTAGAAGTATACACAGGAATCTTCAAGCTTTCAGTTGAGTCATTCAGAAAACGCCAGTCTAATCAGAATCACCTGTAAATAGAAACAGTATTCTCTTTATTTATCAGCTTCCCACATATTCTGATTTTTATAAACAGCAATTCTTAATGTTTAAAAGACATTCTTCGGAAATAAGTCATCTTAAGTAACCAGAATGTTAAACAGTATCTGTACTCTCGTCACTACGCAGCATTCTATCTCTAATCTCCGTGATTGAACATGAACATAAAGATAGAACGGCTCTATGTACCAGCATTTCAAGTGTTTCTTACAAGTTTCTACTCATTTCTCCGACTATCATGCGTATGTTAGAGTTTTACCAAAAGTAGACAGTTTTCCTAGAAGTATACACAGGAATCTTCAAGGTTTCAATTGAGTCATTCAGAAAACGCCAGTCTAATCAGAATCACCTGTAAATAGAAAAAGTATTCTCTTTATTTATCAGCTTCCTACTTATTCTGAGCTTTATAAACAGCAATTCTTAATGTTTGAAAGCACTTTCCTTGGAAAAACAACATCTAGAGTAGCCGCACCTGTAAACTCCATCATTACTCTCCTCAGTTGAGAGTTTTTTACCTCTAATCTCAGTGATTGAACTAGGCCATAAAGATAGCACGGCTCTATTTTACAGCATTTCAAATATTTCTTACATGTTTCTCGTCACTTCCCGGGACTATCCTAGTGTATTTTAAGAGTTTTACCAAAATTAGACATTTTTCCAGAAGTAGATACATGAATCTTCAGGATGTAAACTTTGTCATTAAGCAAATGCCAGGTAATTCAGCCTCAAGTGTATATATAAACAGTATTCTCTTCATTGATCAGCCTCATACACATATTCTGAGCTTTAAAAACAGCAATTCCTCATGTTGGAAGCTCTTTTTTCGAAAAACACCATCTAGAGTAGCCGGAATTGTAAACATTATCATGACTCTCTTCATTTGAGAGTTTTCTACCTCTAATCTCGGTGATTGTACTAGGACATCAAGATAGAACGGCTAGATTTCCCTGTATTTAAACTGTTTCTTAAATGTCTCTAATCTTTTCTGGGACTATCATTGTGTATTGTAAGAGTTTTAGCAAAAGTAGACATTTTTCCCAGAAGTATACACGTGAATCTTCAAGAGTTAAATTGTGCCATTCAGAAAACACCAGGCAATTCGGCCTCAGTTGTAAATATAAAAAGTATTCTCTTCATTTATCAGCTTCATACCCATATTCTCAGCTTTTTAAACGGTAATTCTTAATGTTTGAAAGCACTTTCTTCAGAAATACATCATGTAAAGTAGGCAGAATGTTAATCATTATCTTTACTCTCGTCATTACGCAGCATTCTATCGCTAATCTCTGGGATTGAACATGAACATAACCATAGAACGGCTCTATGTACCAGCATTTCAAGTGTTTCTTACATGTTCCTAATCATTCTCGGGACTATCATGGTGTACGTTAAGCGTTTAACCAAAAGTAGACAGTTTTCCTAGAAGTATACACAGGAATCTTCAAGGTTTCAATTGAGTCATTCAGAAAACGCCAGTCTAATCAGAATCACCTGTAAATAGAAACAGTATTCTCTTTATTTATCAGCTTCCTACATATTCTGAGCTTTATAAACAGCAATTCCTAATGTTTGAAAGCACATTCATCGGAAATATGTCATCTAAAATGGCCAGAATGGTAAACATTATCTGTACTCTCGTCACTACGCAGCATTCTATCTCTAATCTCCGTGATTGAACATGAACATAAAGATAGAACGGCTCTATGTACCAGCATTTCAAGTGTTTCTTACATGTTTCTAATCATTTCTCGGGACTATCATGGTGTACGTTAAGCGTTTAACCAAAAGTAGACAGTTTTCCTAGAAGTATACACAGGAATCTTCAAGGTTTCAATTGAGTCATTCAGAAAACGCCAGTCTAATCAGAATCACCTGTAAATATAAACAGTATTCTCTTTATTTATCAGCTTCCTACATATTCTGACCTTTATAAACAGCAATTCCTAATGTTTGAAAGCACATTCTTCGGAAATATGTCATCTAAAGTGGCCAGAATGGTAAATATTATCTGTACTCTCGTACTACGCAGCATTCTATCTCTAATATCCGTGATTGAACATGAACATAAAGATAGAACAGCTCTATGTACCAGCATTTCAAGTGTTTCCTACAAGTTACTAATCATTTCTCGGGACTATCGTGGTGTATGTTAAGCGTTTAACCAAAAGTAGTTTTCCTAGAAGTATACACAGGAATCTTCAAGGTTTCAATTGAGTCATTCAGAAAACTCCAGTCTAATCCGAATCACCTGTAAATAGAAACAGTATTCTCTTTATTTATCAGCTTCCCACATATTCCGATTTTTATAAACAGCAATTCTTAATGTTTAAAAGACATTCTTCGGAAATAAGTCATCTTAAGTAACCAGAATGTTAAACATTATCTGTACTCTCGTCACTACGCAGCATTCTATCTCTAATCTCCGTGATTGAACATGAACATAAAGATAGAACAGCTCTATGTACCAGCATTTCAAGTGTTTCCTACAAGTTTCTAATCATTTCTCGGGACTATCATGGTGTATGTTAAGCGATTAACCAAAAGTAGTTTTCCTACAAGTATACACAGGAATCTTCAAGGTTTCAATTGAGTCATTCAGAAAACTCCAGTCTAATCAGAATCACCTGTAAATAGAAACAGTATTTTCTTTATTTATCAGCTTCCCACATAATCTGAGCTTTATAAACAGCAATTCTTAATGTTTGAAAGACATCCTTCGGAAATAAGTCATCTTAAGTAACCAGAATGTTAAACATTATCTGTACTCTCGTCACTACGCAGCATTCTATCTCTAATCTCCGTGATTGAACATGAACATAAAGATAGAACGGCTCTATGTACCAGCATTTCAAGTGTTTCTTACAAGTTTCTACTCATTTCTCGGGACTATCACTGCGTATGTTTAGCGTTTTACCAAAAGTAGACAGTTTTCCTAGAAGTATACACAGGAATCTTCAAGGTTTCAATTGATTCATTCAGAAATCACCTGTAAATATAAACAGTATTCTCTTTATTTATCAGCTTCCCACATATTCTGAGCTTTATGTACAGCAATTCTTAATGTTTGAAAGACTTTCTTCGGAAATAAGTCATCTAAAGTAGCCAGAATGGTAAACATTATCTGTACTCTCCTCACTACGCAGCATTCTATCTCTAATCTCCGTGATTGAACATGAACATAAAGATAGAACAGCTCTATGTACCAGCATTTCAAGTGTTTCTTACATGTTTCTAATCATTTCTCGGGACTATCATGGTGTACGTTAAGCGTTTAACCAAAAGTAGACAGTTTTACTAGAAGTACACACAGGAATCTTCAAGGTTTCAATTGAGTCATTCAGAAAATGCCAGTCTAATCAGAATCACCTGTAAATATAAACAGTATTCTCCTTATTTATCAGCTTCCTACATATTCTGACCTTTATAAACAGCAATTCCTAATGTTTGAAAGCACATTCTTCGGAAATATGTCATCTAAAGTGGCCAGAATGGTAAATATTATCTGTACTCTCGTCACTACGCAGCATTCTATCTCTAATCTCCGTGATTGAACATGAACATAAAGATAGAACGGCTCTATGTACCAGCATTTCAAGTTTTTCTTACAAGTTTCTACTCATTTCTCGGGACTACCATTGCGTATGTTTAGCGTTTTACCAAAAGTAGACAGTTTTCCTAGAAGTATACTCAGGAATCTTCAGGTTTCAATTGAGTCATTCAGAAAACGCCAGTCTAATCAGAATCACCTGTAAATAGAAACAGTATTCTCTTTATTTATCAGCTTCCTACAGATTCTGAGCTGGATTAACAGCAATTCCTAATGTTTGAAAGACATTCTTCGGAAAAAAGTCATCTAAAGTATACAGAACGATAAACATTATCTGTACTCTCGTCACTACGCAGCATTGTATCGCTAATCTCGGGGATTGAACATGAACATAAAGATAGAACAGCTCTATGTTCCAGCATTTCAAGTGTTTCTTACAAGTTTCTCCTCATTTCTGGGGACTATCATTGTGTATGTTTAGCGTTTTACCAAAAGTAGACAGTTTTCCTAGAAGTATACACAGGAATCTTCAGATTTCAATTGAGTCATTCAGAAAACGCCAGTCTAATCAGAATCACCTGTAAATAGAAACAGTATTCTCTTTATTTATCAGCTTCCCACATATTCTGAGCTTTATAAACAGCAATTCTTAATGTTTGAAAGACATTCTTCCGAAATAAGTCATCTTAAGTAACCAGAATGTTAAACATTATCTGTACTCTCGTCACTACGCAGCATTCTCTCTCTAAACTCTGTGATTGAACATGAACATAAAGATAGAACGGCTCTATGTACCAGCATTTCAAGTGTTTCTTACATGTTTCTAATGATTTCTTGGGACTATCGTGGTGTATGTTAAGCGTTTAACCAAAAGTAGACAGTTTTCCTAGATGTATACACAGGAATCTTCAAGGTTTCAATGGAGTCATTCAGAAAACGCCAGTCTAATCAGAATCACCTGTAAATAGAAAAAGTATCCTCTTTATTTATCAGCTTCCCACATATTCTGATCTTTATGTACAGCAATTCTTAATGTTTGAAAGACTTTCTTCGGAAATAAGTCATCTAAAGTAGCCAGAATGGTAAACATTATCTGTACTCTCGTCACTACGCAGCATTCTATCTCTAATCTCCGTGATTGAACATGAACATAAAGATAGAACGGCTCTATGTACCAGCATTTCAAGTGTTTCTTACAAGTTTCTACTCATTTCTCGGACTATCATTGCGTATGTTTAGCGTTTTACCAAAAGTAGACAGTTTTCCTAGAAGTATATACAGGAATCTTCAAGGTTTCAATTGAGTCATTCAGAAAACGCCAGTCTAATCAGAATCACCTGTAAATAGAAACAGTATTCTCTTTATTTATCAGCTTCATACGTATTCTGAGCTTTATAAACAGCAATTCTTAATGTTTGAAAGCACTTTCCTTGGAAAAACAACATCTAGAGTAGCCGCACCTGTAAACTCCATCATTACTCTCCTCAGTTGAGAGTTTTTTACCTCTAATCTCAGTGATTGAACTAGGCCATAAAGATAGCATGGCTCTATTTTACAGCATTTCAAGTGTTTCTTACATGTTTCTCGTCACTTCCCGGGACTATCCTAGTGTATTTTAAGAGTTTTACCAAAATTAGACATTTTTCCAGAAGTAGATACATGAATCTTCAGGATGTAAACTTTGTCATTAAGAAAATGCCTGATAATTCAGCCCCAATTGTATATATAAACAGTATTCTCTTCATTGATCAGCCTCATACACATATTCTGAGCTTTAAAAACAGCAATTCCCCATGTTGGAAGCACTTTCTTTGGAAAAACACCATTTAGAGTAGCCGCAATTGTAAACATTATCAATACTCTCTTCATTTGAGAGTTTTCTACCTTTAATCTCGGAGATTGAACCAGGCCATCAGGATAGAACGGCTCGATTTACCCGTATTGAAACTGTTTCTTACATGTCTCTAATCTTTTCTGGGACTATCATTGTGTATTGTAAGAGTTTTAGCAAAAGTAGACAGTTTTCCCAGAAGTATACACGTGAATCTTCAAGAGTTAAATTGTGCCATTCAGAAAACACCAGGCAATTCGGCCTCAGTTGTAAATATAAAAAGTATTCTCTTCATTTATCAGCTTCATACCCATATTCTCAGCTTTTTAAACGGTAATTCTTAATGTTTGAAAGCACTTTCTTCAGATTTACATCATGTAAAGTAGCCAGAATGTTAATCATTATCTGTACTCTCGTCATTACGCAGCATTCTATCTCTAATCTCTGGGATTGAACATGAACATAACGATAGAACGGCTCTATGTACCAGCATTTCAAGTGTTTCTTACATGTTTCTAATCATTTCTCGGGACTATCATGGTGTACGTTAAGCGTTTTACCAAAGGAGACAGTTTTCCTAGAAGTATACACAGGAATCTTCAAGGTTTCAATTGAGTCATTCAGAAAACTCCAGTCTAATCAGAATCACCTGTAAATAGAAACAGTATTCTCTTTATTGATCAGCTTCCCTCATATTCTGAGCTTTATAAACAGCAACTCTTAATGTTTGAAAGACATTCTTCGGAAATAAGTCATCTTAAGTAACCAGAATGTTAAACATTATCTGTACTCTCGGCACTACGCAGCATTCTATCTCTAATCTCCGTGATTGAACATGAACATAAAGATACAACAGCTCTATGTACCAGCATTTCAAGTGTTTCTTACATGTTTCTAATCATTTCTCGGGACTATCATGGTGTACGTTAAGCGTTTAACCAAAAGTAGACAGTTTTCCTAGAAGTATACACAGGAATCTTCAAGGTTTCAATTGAGTCATTCAGAAAACGCCAGTCTAATCAGAATCACCTGTAAATATAAACAGTATTCTCTTTATTTATCAGCTTCCTACATATTCTGACCTTTATAAACAGCGATTCCTAATGTTTGAAAGCACATTCTTCGGAAATATGTCATCTAAAGTGGCCAGAATGGTAAATATTATCTGTACTCTCGTCACTACGCAGCATTCTATCTCTAATATCCGTGATTGAACATGAACATAAAGATAGAACAGCTCTATGTACCTGCATTTCAAGTGTTTCCTACAAGTTTCTAATCATTTCTCGGGACTATCATGGTGTATGTTAAACGTTTAACCAAAAGTAGTTTTCCTAGAAGTATACAAGGAATCTTCAAGGTTTCAATTGAGTCATTCAGAAAATGCCAGTCTAATCAGAATCACCTGTAAAAGGAAACAGTATTCTCTTTATTTATCATCTTCCTACAGATTCTGAGCTGTATTAACAGCAATTCTTAATGTTTGAAAGCACATTCTTCGGAAATATGTCATCTAAAGTAGCCAGAATGGTAAACATTATCTGTACTCTCGTCACTACGCAGCATTCTATCTCTAATCTCTGTGATTGAACATGAATATAAAGATAGAACGGCTCTATGTACCAGCATTTCAAGTGTTTCTTACATGTTTCTAATCATTTCTTGGGACTATCGTGGTGTATGTTAAGCGTTTAACCAAAAGTAGACAGTTTTCCTAGAAGTATACACAGGAATCTTCAAGCTTTCAGTTGAGTCATTCAGAAAACGCCAGTCTAATCAGAATCACCTGTAAATAGAAACAGTATTCTCTTTATTTATCAGCTTCCCACATATTCTGATTTTTATAAACAGCAATTCTTAATGTTTAAAAGACATTCTTCGGAAATAAGTCATCTTAAGTAACCAGAATGTTAAACAGTATCTGTACTCTCGTCACTACGCAGCATTCTATCTCTAATCTCCGTGATTGAACATGAACATAAAGATAGAACGGCTCTATGTACCAGCATTTCAAGTGTTTCTTACAAGTTTCTACTCATTTCTCCGACTATCATGCGTATGTTAGCGTTTTACCAAAAGTAGACAGTTTTCCTAGAAGTATACACAGGAATCTTCAAGGTTTCAATTGAGTCATTCAGAAAACGCCAGTCTAATCAGAATCACCTGTAAATAGAAAAAGTATTCTCTTTATTTATCAGCTTCCTACTTATTCTGAGCTTTATAAACAGCAATTCTTAATGTTTGAAAGCACTTTCCTTGGAAAAACAACATCTAGAGTAGCCGCACCTGTAAACTCCATCATTACTCTCCTCAGTTGAGAGTTTTTTACCTCTAATCTCAGTGATTGAACTAGGCCATAAAGATAGCACGGCTCTATTTTACAGCATTTCAAATATTTCTTACATGTTTCTCGTCACTTCCCGGGACTATCCTAGTGTATTTTAAGAGTTTTACCAAAATTAGACATTTTTCCAGAAGTAGATACATGAATCTTCAGGATGTAAACTTTGTCATTAAGCAAATGCCAGGTAATTCAGCCTCAAGTGAATATATAAACAGTATTCTCTTCATTGATCAGCCTCATACACATATTCTGAGCTTTAAAAACAGCAATTCCTCATGTTGGAAGCTCTTTTTTCGAAAAACACCATCTAGAGTAGCCGGAATTGTAAACATTATCATGACTCTCTTCATTTGAGAGTTTTCTACCTCTAATCTCGGTGATTGTACTAGGACATCAAGATAGAACGGCTAGATTTCCCTGTATTTAAACTGTTTCTTAAATGTCTCTAATCTTTTCTGGGACTATCATTGTGTATTGTAAGAGTTTTAGCAAAAGTAGACATTTTTCCCAGAAGTATACACGTGAATCTTCAAGAGTTAAATTGTGCCATTCAGAAAACACCAGGCAATTCGGCCTCAGTTGTAAATATAAAAAGTATTCTCTTCATTTATCAGCTTCATACCCATATTCTCAGCTTTTTAAACGGTAATTCTTAATGTTTGAAAGCACTTTCTTCAGAAATACATCATGTAAAGTAGGCAGAATGTTAATCATTATCTTTACTCTCGTCATTACGCAGCATTCTATCGCTAATCTCTGGGATTGAACATGAACATAACCATAGAACGGCTCTATGTACCAGCATTTCAAGTGTTTCTTACATGTTCCTAATCATTTCTCGGGACTATCATGGTGTACGTTAAGCGTTTAACCAAAAGTAGACAGTTTTCCTAGAAGTATACACAGGAATCTTCAAGGTTTCAATTGAGTCATTCAGAAAACGCCAGTCTAATCAGAATCACCTGTAAATAGAAACAGTATTCTCTTTATTTATCAGCTTCCTACATATTCTGAGCTTTATAAACAGCAATTCCTAATGTTTGAAAGCACATTCATCGGAAATATGTCATCTAAAATGGCCAGAATGGTAAACATTATCTGTACTCTCGTCACTACGCAGCATTCTATCTCTAATCTCCGTGATTGAACATGAACATAAAGATAGAACGGCTCTATGTACCAGCATTTCAAGTGTTTCTTACATGTTTCTAATCATTTCTCGGGACTATCATGGTGTACGTTAAGCGTTTAACCAAAAGTAGACAGTTTTCCTAGAAGTATACACAGGAATCTTCAAGGTTTCAATTGAGTCATTCAGAAAACGCCAGTCTAATCAGAATCACCTGTAAATATAAACAGTATTCTCTTTATTTATCAGCTTCCTACATATTCTGACCTTTATAAACAGCAATTCCTAATGTTTGAAAGCACATTCTTCGGAAATATGTCATCTAAAGTGGCCAGAATGGTAAATATTATCTGTACTCTCGTACTACGCAGCATTCTATCTCTAATATCCGTGATTGAACATGAACATAAAGATAGAACAGCTCTATGTACCAGCATTTCAAGTGTTTCCTACAAGTTACTAATCATTTCTCGGGACTATCGTGGTGTATGTTAAGCGTTTAACCAAAAGTAGTTTTCCTAGAAGTATACACAGGAATCTTCAAGGTTTCAATTGAGTCATTCAGAAAACTCCAGTCTAATCCGAATCACCTGTAAATAGAAACAGTATTCTCTTTATTTATCAGCTTCCCACATATTCCGATTTTTATAAACAGCAATTCTTAATGTTTAAAAGACATTCTTCGGAAATAAGTCATCTTAAGTAACCAGAATGTTAAACATTATCTGTACTCTCGTCACTACGCAGCATTCTATCTCTAATCTCCGTGATTGAACATGAACATAAAGATAGAACAGCTCTATGTACCAGCATTTCAAGTGTTTCCTACAAGTTTCTAATCATTTCTCGGGACTATCATGGTGTATGTTAAGCGATTAACCAAAAGTAGTTTTCCTACAAGTATACACAGGAATCTTCAAGGTTTCAATTGAGTCATTCAGAAAACTCCAGTCTAATCAGAATCACCTGTAAATAGAAACAGTATTCTCTTTATTGATCAGCTTCCCTCATATTCTGAGCTTTATAAACAGCAACTCTTAATGTTTGAAAGACATTCTTCGGAAATAAGTCATCTTAAGTAACCAGAATGTTAAACATTATCTGTACTCTCGTCACTACGCAGCATTCTATCTCTAATCTCCGTGATTGAACATGAACATAAAGATAGAACGGCTCTATATACGAGCATTTCAAGTGTTTCTTGCAAGTTTCTACTCATTTCTCGGGACTACCATTGTGTATGTTTAACGTTTTACCAAAAGTAGACAGTTTTCCTAGAAGTATACACAGGAATCTTCAGGTTTCAATTGAGTCTTTCAGAAAACGCCAGTCTAATCAGAATCACCTGTAAATATAAACAGTATTCTCTTTATTTATAAGCTTCCTACATATTCTGACCTTTATAAACAGCGATTCCTAATGTTTGAAAGCACATTCTTCGGAAATATGTCATCTAAAGTGGCCAGAATGGTAAATATTATCTGTACTCTCGTCACTACGCAGCATTCTATCTCTAATATCCGTGATTGAACATGAACATAAAGATAGAACAGCTCTATGTACCTGCATTTCAAGTGTTTCCTACAAGTTTCTAATCATTTCTCGGGACTATCATGGTGTATGTTAAACGTTTAACCAAAAGTAGTTTTCCTAGAAGTATACACAGGAATCTTCAAGGTTTCAATTGAGTCATTCAGAAAATGCCAGTCTAATCAGAATCACCTGTAAAAGGAAACAGTATTCTCTTTATTTATCATCTTCCTACAGATTCTGAGCTGTATTAACAGCAATTCTTAATGTTTGAAAGCACATTCTTCGGAAATATGTCATCTAAAGTAGCCAGAATGGTAAACATTATCTGTACTCTCGTCACTACGCAGCATTCTATCTCTAATCTCTGTGATTGAACATGAATATAAAGATAGAACGGCTCTATGTACCAGCATTTCAAGTGTTTCTTACATGTTTCTAATCATTTCTCAGGACTATCATGGTGTACGTTAAGCGTTTAACCAAAAGTAGACAGTTTTCCTAGAAGTATACACAGGAATCTTCAAGGTTTCAATTGAGTCATTCAGAAAACGCCAGTCTAATCAGAATCACCTGTAAATATAAACAGTATTCTCTTCATTTATCAGCTTCCTACATATTCTGACCTTTATAAACAGCAATTCCTAATGTTTGAAAGCACATTCTTCTGAAATATGTCATCTAAAGTGGCCAGAATGATAAATATTATCTGTACTCTCGTCACTACGCTTCATTCTATCTCTAATATCCGTGATTGAACATGAACATAAAGATAGAACAGCTCTATGTACCAGCATTTCAAGTGTTTCCTACAAATTTCTAATCATTTCTCGGGACTATCATGGTGTATGTTAAGCGTTTAACCAAAAGTACTTTTCCTAGAAGTATACACAGGAATCTTCAAGGTTTCAATTGAGTCATTCAGAAAACTCCAGTCTAATCAGAATCACCTGTAAATAGAAACAGTATTTTCTTTATTTATCAGCTTCCCACATAATCTGAGCTTTATAAACAGCAATTCTTAATGTTTGAAAGACATCCTTCGGAAATAAGTCATCTTAAGTAACCAGAATGTTAAACATTATCTGTACTCTCGTCACTACGCAGCATTCTATCTCTAATCTCCGTGATTGAACATGAACATAAAGATAGAACGGCTCTATGTACCAGCATTTCAAGTGTTTCTTACAAGTTTCTACTCATTTCTCGGGACTATCACTGCGTATGTTTAGCGTTTTACCAAAAGTAGACAGTTTTCCTAGAAGTATACACAGGAATCTTCAAGGTTTCAATTGATTCATTCAGAAATCACCTGTAAATATAAACAGTATTCTCTTTATTTATCAGCTTCCCACATATTCTGAGCTTTATGTACAGCAATTCTTAATGTTTGAAAGACTTTCTTCGGAAATAAGTCATCTAAAGTAGCCAGAATGGTAAACATTATCTGTACTCTCCTCACTACGCAGCATTCTATCTCTAATCTCCGTGATTGAACATGAACATAAAGATAGAACAGCTCTATGTACCAGCATTTCAAGTGTTTCTTACATGTTTCTAATCATTTCTCGGGACTATCATGGTGTACGTTAAGCGTTTAACCAAAAGTAGACAGTTTTACTAGAAGTACACACAGGAATCTTCAAGGTTTCAATTGAGTCATTCAGAAAATGCCAGTCTAATCAGAATCACCTGTAAATATAAACAGTATTCTCCTTATTTATCAGCTTCCTACATATTCTGACCTTTATAAACAGCAATTCCTAATGTTTGAAAGCACATTCTTCGGAAATATGTCATCTAAAGTGGCCAGAATGGTAAATATTATCTGTACTCTCGTCACTACGCAGCATTCTATCTCTAATCTCCGTGATTGAACATGAACATAAAGATAGAACGGCTCTATGTACCAGCATTTCAAGTTTTTCTTACAAGTTTCTACTCATTTCTCGGGACTACCATTGCGTATGTTTAGCGTTTTACCAAAAGTAGACAGTTTTCCTAGAAGTATACTCAGGAATCTTCAGGTTTCAATTGAGTCATTCAGAAAACGCCAGTCTAATCAGAATCACCTGTAAATAGAAACAGTATTCTCTTTATTTATCAGCTTCCTACAGATTCTGAGCTGGATTAACAGCGATTCCTAATGTTTGAAAGACATTCTTCGGAAAAAAGTCATCTAAAGTATACAGAACGATAAACATTATCTGTACTCTCGTCACTACGCAGCATTGTATCGCTAATCTCGGGGATTGAACATGAACATAAAGATAGAACAGCTCTATGTTCCAGCATTTCAAGTGTTTCTTACAAGTTTCTCCTCATTTCTGGGGACTATCATTGTGTATGTTTAGCGTTTTACCAAAAGTAGACAGTTTTCCTAGAAGTATACACAGGAATCTTCAGATTTCAATTGAGTCATTCAGAAAACGCCAGTCTAATCAGAATCACCTGTAAATAGAAACAGTATTCTCTTTATTTATCAGCTTCCCACATATTCTGAGCTTTATAAACAGCAATTCTTAATGTTTGAAAGACATTCTTCCGAAATAAGTCATCTTAAGTAACCAGAATGTTAAACATTATCTGTACTCTCGTCACTACGCAGCATTCTCTCTCTAAACTCTGTGATTGAACATGAACATAAAGATAGAACGGCTCTATGTACCAGCATTTCAAGTGTTTCTTACATGTTTCTAATGATTTCTTGGGACTATCGTGGTGTATGTTAAGCGTTTAACCAAAAGTAGACAGTTTTCCTAGATGTATACACAGGAATCTTCAAGGTTTCAATGGAGTCATTCAGAAAACGCCAGTCTAATCAGAATCACCTGTAAATAGAAAAAGTATCCTCTTTATTTATCAGCTTCCCACATATTCTGATCTTTATGTACAGCAATTCTTAATGTTTGAAAGACTTTCTTCGGAAATAAGTCATCTAAAGTAGCCAGAATGGTAAACATTATCTGTACTCTCGTCACTACGCAGCATTCTATCTCTAATCTCCGTGATTGAACATGAACATAAAGATAGAACGGCTCTATGTACCAGCATTTCAAGTGTTTCTTACAAGTTTCTACTCATTTCTCGGACTATCATTGCGTATGTTTAGCGTTTTACCAAAAGTAGACAGTTTTCCTAGAAGTATATACAGGAATCTTCAAGGTTTCAATTGAGTCATTCAGAAAACGCCAGTCTAATCAGAATCACCTGTAAATAGAAACAGTATTCTCTTTATTTATCAGCTTCATACGTATTCTGAGCTTTATAAACAGCAATTCTTAATGTTTGAAAGCACTTTCCTTGGAAAAACAACATCTAGAGTAGCCGCACCTGTAAACTCCATCATTACTCTCCTCAGTTGAGAGTTTTTTACCTCTAATCTCAGTGATTGAACTAGGCCATAAAGATAGCATGGCTCTATTTTACAGCATTTCAAGTGTTTCTTACATGTTTCTCGTCACTTCCCGGGACTATCCTAGTGTATTTTAAGAGTTTTACCAAAATTAGACATTTTTCCAGAAGTAGATACATGAATCTTCAGGATGTAAACTTTGTCATTAAGAAAATGCCTGATAATTCAGCCCCAATTGTATATATAAACAGTATTCTCTTCATTGATCAGCCTCACACACATATTCTGAGCTTTAAAAACAGCAATTCCCCATGTTGGAAGCACTTTCTTTGGAAAAACACCATTTAGAGTAGCCGCAATTGTAAACATTATCAATACTCTCTTCATTTGAGAGTTTTCTACCTTTAATCTCGGAGATTGAACCAGGCCATCAGGATAGAACGGCTCGATTTACCCGTATTGAAACTGTTTCTTACATGTCTCTAATCTTTTCTGGGACTATCATTGTGTATTGTAAGAGTTTTAGCAAAAGTAGACAGTTTTCCCAGAAGTATACACGTGAATCTTCAAGAGTTAAATTGTGCCATTCAGAAAACACCAGGCAATTCGGCCTCAGTTGTAAATATAAAAAGTATTCTCTTCATTTATCAGCTTCATACCCATATTCTCAGCTTTTTAAACGGTAATTCTTAATGTTTGAAAGCACTTTCTTCAGAAATACATCATGTAAAGTAGCCAGAATGTTAATCATTATCTGTACTCTCCTCATTACGCAGCATTCTATCTCTAATCTCTGGGATTGAACATGAACATAACGATAGAACGGCTCTATGTACCAGCATTTCAAGTGTTTCTTAAATGTTTCTAATCATTTCTCGGGACTATCATGGTGTACGTTAAGCGTTTTACCAAAGGAGACAGTTTTCCTAGAAGTATACACAGGAATCTTCAAGGTTTCAATTGATTCATTCAGAAATCACCTGTAAATATAAACAGTATTCTCTTTATTTATCAGCTTCCCACATATTCTGAGCTTTATGTACAGCAATTCTTAATGTTTGAAAGACTTTCTTCGGAAATAAGTCATCTAAAGTAGCCAGAATGGTAAACATTATCTGTACTCTCCTCACTACGCAGCATTCTATCTCTAATCTCCGTGATTGAACATGAACATAAAGATAGAACAGCTCTATGTACCAGCATTTCAAGTGTTTCTTACATGTTTCTAATCATTTCTCGGGACTATCATGGTGTACGTTAAGCGTTTAACCAAAAGTAGACAGTTTTACTAGAAGTACACACAGGAATCTTCAAGGTTTCAATTGAGTCATTCAGAAAATGCCAGTCTAATCAGAATCACCTGTAAATATAAACAGTATTCTCCTTATATATCAGCTTCCTACATATTCTGACCTTTATAAACAGCAATTCCTAATGTTTGAAAGCACATTCTTCGGAAATATGTCATCTAAAGTGGCCAGAATGGTAAATATTATCTGTACTCTCGTCACTACGCAGCATTCTATCTCTAATCTCCGTGATTGAACATGAACATAAAGATAGAACGGCTCTATGTACCAGCATTTCAAGTTTTTCTTACAAGTTTCTACTCATTTCTCGGGACTACCATTGCGTATGTTTAGCGTTTTACCAAAAGTAGACAGTTTTCCTAGAAGTATACTCAGGAATCTTCAGGTTTCAATTGAGTCATTCAGAAAACGCCAGTCTAATCAGAATCACCTGTAAATAGAAACAGTATTCTCTTTATTTATCAGCTTCCTACAGATTCTGAGCTGGATTAACAGCAATTCCTAATGTTTGAAAGACATTCTTCGGAAAAAAGTCATCTAAAGTATACAGAACGATAAACATTATCTGTACTCTCGTCACTACGCAGCATTGTATCGCTAATCTCGGGGATTGAACATGAACATAAAGATAGAACAGCTCTATGTTCCAGCATTTCAAGTGTTTCTTACAAGTTTCTCCTCATTTCTGGGGACTATCATTGTGTATGTTTAGCGTTTTACCAAAAGTAGACAGTTTTCCTAGAAGTATACACAGGAATCTTCAGATTTCAATTGAGTCATTCAGAAAACGCCAGTCTAATCAGAATCACCTGTAAATAGAAACAGTATTCTCTTTATTTATCAGCTTCCCACATATTCTGAGCTTTATAAACAGCAATTCTTAATGTTTGAAAGACATTCTTCCGAAATAAGTCATCTTAAGTAACCAGAATGTTAAACATTATCTGTACTCTCGTCACTACGCAGCATTCTCTCTCTAAACTCTGTGATTGAACATGAACATAAAGATAGAACGGCTCTATGTACCAGCATTTCAAGTGTTTCTTACATGTTTCTAATGATTTCTTGGGACTATCGTGGTGTATGTTAAGCGTTTAACCAAAAGTAGACAGTTTTCCTAGATGTATACACAGGAATCTTCAAGGTTTCAATGGAGTCATTCAGAAAACGCCAGTCTAATCAGAATCACCTGTAAATAGAAAAAGTATCCTCTTTATTTATCAGCTTCCCACATATTCTGATCTTTATGTACAGCAATTCTTAATGTTTGAAAGACTTTCTTCGGAAATAAGTCATCTAAAGTAGCCAGAATGGTAAACATTATCTGTACTCTCGTCACTACGCAGCATTCTATCTCTAATCTCCGTGATTGAACATGAACATAAAGATAGAACGGCTCTATGTACCAGCATTTCAAGTGTTTCTTACAAGTTTCTACTCATTTCTCCGACTATCATTGCGTATGTTTAGCGTTTTACCAAAAGTAGACAGTTTTCCTAGAAGTATATACAGGAATCTTCAAGGTTTCAATTGAGTCATTCAGAAAACGCCAGTCTAATCAGAATCACCTGTAAATAGAAACAGTATTCTCTTTATTTATCAGCTTCATACGTATTCTGAGCTTTATAAACAGCAATTCTTAATGTTTGAAAGCACTTTCCTTGGAAAAACAACATCTAGAGTAGCCGCACCTGTAAACTCCATCATTACTCTCCTCAGTTGAGAGTTTTTTACCTCTAATCTCAGTGATTGAACTAGGCCATAAAGATAGCATGGCTCTATTTTACAGCATTTCAAGTGTTTCTTACATGTTTCTCGTCACTTCCCGGGACTATCCTAGTGTATTTTAAGAGTTTTACCAAAATTAGACATTTTTCCAGAAGTAGATACATGAATCTTCAGGATGTAAACTTTGTCATTAAGAAAATGCCTGATAATTCAGCCCCAATTGTATATATAAACAGTATTCTCTTCATTGATCAGCCTCACACACATATTCTGAGCTTTAAAAACAGCAATTCCCCATGTTGGAAGCACTTTCTTTGGAAAAACACCATTTAGAGTAGCCGCAATTGTAAACATTATCAATACTCTCTTCATTTGAGAGTTTTCTACCTTTAATCTCGGAGATTGAACCAGGCCATCAGGATAGAACGGCTCGATTTACCCGTATTGAAACTGTTTCTTACATGTCTCTAATCTTTTCTGGGACTATCATTGTGTATTGTAAGAGTTTTAGCAAAAGTAGACAGTTTTCCCAGAAGTATACACGTGAATCTTCAAGAGTTAAATTGTGCCATTCAGAAAACACCAGGCAATTCGGCCTCAGTTGTAAATATAAAAAGTATTCTCTTCATTTATCAGCTTCATACCCATATTCTCAGCTTTTTAAACGGTAATTCTTAATGTTTGAAAGCACTTTCTTCAGAAATACATCATGTAAAGTAGCCAGAATGTTAATCATTATCTGTACTCTCCTCATTACGCAGCATTCTATCTCTAATCTCTGGGATTGAACATGAACATAACGATAGAACGGCTCTATGTACCAGCATTTCAAGTGTTTCTTAAATGTTTCTAATCATTTCTCGGGACTATCATGGTGTACGTTAAGCGTTTTACCAAAGGAGACAGTTTTCCTAGAAGTATACACAGGAATCTTCAAGGTTTCAATTGATTCATTCAGAAATCACCTGTAAATATAAACAGTATTCTCTTTATTTATCAGCTTCCCACATATTCTGAGCTTTATGTACAGCAATTCTTAATGTTTGAAAGACTTTCTTCGGAAATAAGTCATCTAAAGGAGCCAGAATGGTAAACATTATCTGTACTCTCGTCACTATGCAGCATTCTATCTCTAATCTCCGTGATTGAACATGAACATGAAGATAGAACAGCTCTATGTACCAGCCTTTCAAGTGTTTCTTACATGTTTCTAATCATTTCTCGGGACTATCATGGTGTATGTTAAGCGTTTAACCAAAAGTAGACAGTTTTCCTAGAAGTATACACAGGAATCTTCAAGGTTTCAATTGAGTCATTCAGAAAACGCCAGTCTAATCAGAATCACCTGTAAATATAAACAGTATTCTCTTTATTTATCAGCTTCCTACATATTCTGACCTTTATAAACAGCAATTCCTAATGTTTGAAAGCACATTCTTCGGAAATATGTCATCTAAAGTGGCCAGAATGGTAAATATTATCTGTACTCTCGTCACTACGCAGCATTCTATCTCTATTTTCTGTGATTGAACATGAACATAAAGATAGAACAGCTCTATGTACCAGCATTTCAAGTGTTTCCTACAAGTTTCTAATCATTTCTCGGGACTATCATGGTGTATGTTAAGCGTTTAACCAAAAGTAGTTTTCCTAGAAGTATACACAGGAATCTTCAAGGTTTCAATTGAGTCATTCAGAAAACTCCAGTCTAATCAGAATCACCTGTAAATAGAAACAGTATTCTCTTTATTGCTCAGCTTCCCACATGTTCCGATTTTTATAAACAGCAATTCATAATGTTTAAAAGACATTCTTCGGAAATAAGTCATCTTAAGTAACCAGAATGTTAAACATTATCTGTACTCTCCTCACTATGCAGCATTCTATCTCTAATCTCCATGATTGAATATGAACATAAAGATAGAACAGCTCTATGTACTAGCATTTCAAGTGTTTCCTACAAGTTTCTAGTCATTTCTCGGGACTATCATGGTGTATGTTAAGCGTTTAACCAAAAGTAGTTTTCCTAGAAGTATACACAGGAATCTTCAAGGTTTCAATTGAGTCATTCAGAAAACTCCAGTCTAATCAGAATCACCTGTAAATAGAAAAAGTATTCTCTTTATTTATCAGCTTCCCTCATATTCTGAGCTTTATAAACAGCAATTCTTAATGTTTGAAAGACATTCTTCGGAAAAAGTCATCTAAAGGATACAGAACGATAAACATTATCTGTACTCTCGTCACTACGCAGCATTCTATCGCTAATCTCGGGGATTGAACATGAACATAAAGATAGAACGGCTCTATGTACCATCATTTCAAGTGTTTCTTACAAGTTTCTACTCATTTCTCGGGACTATCATTGCGTATGTTTAGCGTTTTACCAAAAGTAGACAGTTTTCCCAGAAGTATACACAGGAATCTTCAAGTTTCAATTGAGTCATTCAGAAAACGCCAGTCTAATCAGAATCACCTGTAAATAGAAACAGTATACTCTTTATTGATGAGCTTCCTACAGATTCTGAGCTGTATTAACAGCAATTCTTAATGTTTGAAAGCACATTCTTCGGAAATATGTCATCTAAAGTAGCCAGAATGGTAAACATTATCTGTACTCTCGTCACTACGCATCATTCTATCTCTAATATCCGTGATTGAACATGAACATAAAGATAGAACGGCTCTATATACGAGCATTTCAAGTGTTTCTTGCAAGTTTCTACTCATTTCTCGGGACTACCATTGCGTAAGTTTAACGTTTTACCAAAAGTAGACAGTTTTCCTAGAAGTATACACAGGAATCTTCAGGTTTCAATTGAGTCTTTCAGAAAACGCCAGTCTAATCAGAATCACCTGTAAATAGAAACAGTATTCTCTTTATTTATCAGCTTCCCACATATTCTGAGCTTTATGTACAGCAATTCTTAATGTTTGAAAGACTTTCTTCGGAAATAAGTCATCTAAAGTAGCCAGAATGGTAAACATTATCTGTACTCTCGTCACTACACAGCATTCTATCTCTAATCTCCGTGATTGAACATGAACATAAAGATAGAACGGCTCTATGTACAACCATTTCAAGTGTTTCTTACATGTTTCTAATCATTTCTCGGGACTATCATGGTGTACGTTAAGCGTTTAACAAAAAGTAGACAGTTTTCCTAGAAGTATACACAGGAATCTTCAAGGTTTCAATTGAGTCATTCAGAAAACGCCAGTCTAATCAGAATCACCTGTAAATAGAAACAGTATTCTCATTATTTATCAGCTTCCCACATATTCTGAGCTTAATGTACAGCAATTCTTAATGTTTGAAAGACTTTCTTCGGAAATAAGTCATCTAAAGTAGCCAGAATGGTAAACATTATCTGTACTCTCGTCACTACGCAGCATTCTATCTCTAATCTCCGTGATTGAACATGAACATAAAGATAGAACAACTCTATGTACCACCATTTCAAGTGTTTCTTACATGTTTCTAATCATTTCTCGGGACTATCATGGTGTACGTTAAGCGTTTAACAAAAAGTAGACAGTTTTCCTAGAAGTATACACAGGAATCTTCAAGGTTTCAATTGAGTCATTCAGAAAACGCCAGTCTAATCAGAATCACCTGTAAATATAAACAGTATTCTCTTTATTTATCAGCTTCCTACATATTCTGACCTTTATAAACAGCAATTCCTAATGCTTGAAAGCACATTCTTCGGAAATATGTCATCTAAAGTGGCCAGAATGGTAAATATTATCTGTACTCTCGTCACTACGCAGCATTCTATCTCTAATATCCGTGATTGAACATGAACATAAAGATAGAACAGCTCTATGTACCAGCATTTCAAGTGTTTCCTACAAGTTTCTAATCATTGCTCGGGACGATCGTGGTGTATGTTAAGCGTTTAACCAAAAGTAGTTTTCCTAGAAGTATACACAGGAATCTTCAAGGTTTCAATTGAGTCATTCAGAAAACTCCAGTCTAATCAGAATCACCTGTAAATAGAAACAGTATTCTCTTTATTTATCAGCTTCCTATATATTCTGAGCTTTATAAACAGCAATTCTTAATGTTTGAAAGACATTTTTCGGAAATAAGTCATCTAAAGTAGCCAGAATGGTAAACATTATCTGTACTCTCGTTACTACGCAGCATTCTATCTCTAATCTCCGTGATTGAACATGAACATAAAGATAGAACGGCTCTATGTACCAGCATTTCAAGTGTTTCTTACTCGTTTCTTATCATTTCTCGGGACTATCATGGTGTACGTTAAGCGTTTAACCAAAAGTAGACAGTTTTCCTAGAAGTATACACAGGAATCTTCAAGGTTTCAATTGAGTCATTCAGAAAACTCCAGTCTAATCAGAATCACCTGTAAATAGAAACAGTATTCTCTTTATTGATCAGCTTCTCACATATTCCGATTTTTATAAACAGCAATTCTTAATGTTTAAAAGACATTCTTCGGAAATAAGTCATCTTAAGTAACCAGAATGGTAAACATTATCTGTACTCTCGTCACTACGCAGCATTCTATCTCTAATATCCGTGATTGAACATGAACATAAAGATAGAACAGCTCTATGTACCAGCATTTCAAGTGTTTCCTACAAGTTTCTAATCATTTCTCAGGACTATCATGGTGTAAGTTAAGCGTTTAACCAAAAGTAGTTTTCCTAGAAGTATACACAGGAATCTTCAAGGTTTCAATTGAGTCATTCAGAAAACGCCAGTCTAATCAGAATCACCTGTAAATAGAAACAGTATTCTCTTTATTTATCAGCTTCCCACATATTCTGAGCTTTATAAACAGCAATTCTTAATGTTTGAAAGATATTCTTCGGAAATAAGTCATCTTAAGTAACCAGAATGTTAAACATTATCTGTACTCTCGTCACTACGCAGCATTCTATCTCTAATCTCCGTGATTGAACATGAACATAAAGATAGAACGGCTCTATATACGAGCATTTCAAGTGTTTCTTACAAGTTTCTACTCATTTCTCGAGACTACCATTGCGTATGTTTAGCGTTTTACCAAAAGTAGACAGTTTTCCTAGAAGTATACACAGGAATCTTCAGGTTTCAATTGAGTCATTCAGAAAACGCCAGTCTAATCAGAATCACCTGTAAATAGAAACAGTATTCTCTTTATTTCTCAGCTTCCTACAGATTCTGAGCTGTATTAACAGCAATTCTTAATGTTTGAAAGACATTCTTCGGAAAAAAGTCATCTAAAGTAGACAGAACGATAAACATTATCTGTACTCTCGTCACTACGCAGCATTCTATCGCTAATCTCCGTGATTGAACATGAACATAAAGATAGAACAGCTCTATGTACCAGCATTTCAAGTGTTTCCTACAAGTTTCTAATCATTGCTCGGGACTATCGTGGTGTATGTTAAGCGTTTAACCAAAAGTAGTTTTCCTAGAAGTATACACAGGAATCTTCAAGGTTTCAATTGAGTCATTCAGAAAACTCCAGTCTAATCAGAATCACCTGTAATTAGAAACAGTATTCTCTTTATTTATCAGCTTCCTATATATTCTGAGCTTTATAAACAGCAATTCCTAATGTTTGAAAGCACATTCTTCGGAAATATGTCATCTAAAGTGGCCAGAATGGTAAACATTATCTGTACTCTCGTCACTACGCAGCATTCTATCGCAAATCTCCGTGATTGAACATGAACATAAAGATAGAACGGCTCTATGTACCAGCATTTCAAGTGTTTCTTACAAGTTTCTACTCATTTCTCGGGACTATCATTGCGTATGTTTAGCGTTTTACCAAAAGTAGACAGTTTTCCTAGAAGTATACACAGGAATCTTCAAGTTTCAATTGAGTCATTCACAAAAGCCAGTCTAATCAGAATCACCTGTAAATAGAAGCAGTATTCTCTTTATTTATCAGCTTCTTACAGATTCTGAGCTGTATTTACAGCAATTCTTAATGTTTGAAAGCACATTCTTCGGAAATATGTCATCTAAAGTAGCCAGAATGGTAAACATTATCTGTACTCTCGTCACTACGCAGCAATCTATCTCTAATCTCCGTGTTTGAACATGAACATAAAGATAGAACGGCTCTATGTACCAGCATTTCAAGTGTTTCCTACATGTTTCTAATCATTTCTCAGGACTATCATGGTGTACGTTAAGCGTTTAAACCAAAAGTAGACAGTTTTCCTAGAAGTATACACAGGAATCTTCAAGGTTTCAATTGAGTCATTCAGAAAACGCCAGTCTAATCAGAATCACCTGTAAATATAAACAGTATTCTCTTTATTTATCAGCTTCCTACATATTCTGACCTTTATAAACAGCAATTCCTAATGTTTGAACGCACATTCTTCGGAAATATGTCATCTAAAGTGGCCAGAATGGTAAATATTATCTGTACTCTCGTCACTACGCAGCATTCTATCTCTAATATCCGTGATTGAACATGAACATAAAGATAGAACAGCTCTATGTACCAGCATTTCAAGTGTTTCCTACAAGTTTCTAATCATTTCTCGGGACTATCATGGTGTATGTTAAGCGTTTAACCAAAAGTAGTTTTCCTAGAAGTATACACAGGAATCTTCAAGGTTTCAATTGAGTCATTCAGAAAACTCCAGTCTAATCAGAATCACCTGTAAATAGAAACAGTATTCTCTTTATTTATCAGCTTCCCTCATATTCTGAGCTTTATAAACAGCAACTCTTAATGTTTGAAAGACATTCTTCGAAAATAAGTCATCTTAAGTAACCAGAATGTTAAACATTATCTGTACTCTCGTCACTACGCAGCATTCTATCTCTAATCTCCGTGATTGAACATGAACATAAAGATAGAACGGCTCTATGTACCAGCATTTCAAGTGTTTCTTACAAGTTTCTACTCATTTCTCAGGACTATCATTGCGTAAGTTTAGCGTTTTACCAAAAGTAGACAGTTTTCCTAGAAGTATACACAGAAATCTTCAATTTTCAATTGAGTCATTCAGAAAACGCCAGTCTAATCAGAATCACATGTAAGTAGAGACAGTATTCTCTTTATTTATCAGCTTCCTACAGATTCTGAGCTGTATTAACAGCAATTCTTAATGTTTGAAAGACATTCTTCGGAAATATGTCGTATAAAGTAGCCAGAGTGGTAAACATGATCTGTACTCTCGTCACTACGCAGCATTCTATCTCTAATATCCATGATTGAACATGAACATAAAGATAGAACGGCTCTTTGTACGAGCATTTCAAGTATTTCTTACAAGTTTCTAATCATTTCTTGGGACTATCATGGTGTATGTTAAGCGTTTAACCAAAAGTACACAGTTTTCCTAGAAGTATACACGGGAATCTTCAAGGTTTCAATTGAGTCATTCAGAAAATGCCAGTGTAATCAGAATCACCTGTAAAGAGAAACAGTATTCTCTTTATTTATCAGCTTCCTACATATTCTGAGCTTTATAAACAGCAATTCTTAATGCTTGAAAGACATTCTTCGGAAATAAGTCATCTAAAGTAGCCAGAATGGTAAACATTATCTGTACTCTCGTCACTACGCAGCATTCTATCTCTAATCTCCGTGATTGAACATGAACATAAAGATAGAACGGCTCTATGTACCAGCATTTCAAGTGTTTCTTACATGTTTCTAATCATTTCTCGGGACTATCATGGTGTACATTAAGCGTTTAACCAAAAGTGGAAAGTTTTCCTAGAAGTATACACAGGAATCTTGAAGGTTTCAATTGAGTCATTCAGAAAACGCCAGTCTAATCAGAATCACCTGTAAATATAAACAGTATTCTCTTTATTTATCAGCTTCCTACATATTCTGACCTTTACAAACAGCAATTCCTAATGTTTGAAAGCACATTCTTCGGAAATATGTCATCTAAAGTGGCCAGAATGGTAAATATTATCTGTACTCTCGTCACTACGCAGCATTCTATCTCTAATCTCCGTGATTGAACATGAACATAAAGATAGAACAGCTCTATGTACCAGCATTTCAAGTGTTTCCTACAAGTTTCTAATCATTTCTCAGGACTATCATGGTGTATGTTAAGCGTTTAACCAAAAGTAGTTTTCCTAGAAGTATACACAGGAATCTTCAAGTTTTTTATTGAGTCATTCAGAAAACTCCAGTCTAATCAGAATCACCTGTTATTAGAAACAGTATTCTCTTTATTTATCAGCTTCCCACATCTTCTGAGCTTTATAAACAGCAATTCTTAATGTTTGAAAGACATTCTTCGGAAATAAGTCATCTTAAGTAACCAGAATGTTAAACATTATCTGTACTCTCGTCACTACGCAGCATTCTATCTCTAATCTCCGTGATTGAACATGAACATAAAGATAGAACGGCTCTATGTACCAGCATTTCAAGTGTTTCTTACATGTTTCTAATTATTTCTCGGGACTATCATGGTGTACGTTAAGCGTTTAACCAAAAGTAGACAGTTTTCCTAGAAGTATACACAGGAATCTTCAAGGTTTCAATTGAGTCATTCAGAAAACGCCAGTCTAATCAGAATCACCTGTAAATATAAACAGTATTCTCTTTATTTATCAGCTTCCTACATATTCTGACCTTTATAAACAGCAATTCCTAATGTTTGAAAGCACATTCTTCGGAAATATGTCATCTAAAGTGGCCAGAATGGTAAATATTATCTGTACTCTCGTCACTACGCATCATTCTATCTCTAATATCCGTGATTGTACATGAACATAAAGATAGAACGGCTCTTTGTACCAGCATTTCAAGTATTTCCTACAAGTTTCTAATCATTTCTTGGGACTATCATGGTGTATGTTAAGCGTTTATCCAAAAGTAGACAGTTTTCCTAGAAGTATACACAGGAATCTTCAAGGTTTCAAATGAGTCATTCAGAAAATGCCAGTCTAATCAGAATCACCTGTAAATATAAACAGTATTCTCTTTATTTATCAGCTTCCTACATCTTCTGACCTTTATAAACAGCAATTCCTAATGTTTGAAAGCACATTCTTCGGAAATATGTCATCTAAAGTAGCCAGAATGGTAAACATTATCTGTACTCTCGTCACTACGCAGCATTCTATCTCTAATCTCTGTGATTGAACATGAACATAAAGATAGAACGGCTCTATGTACCACCATTTCAAGTGTTTCCTACAAGTTTCTAATCATTTCTCAGGACTATCATGGTGTATGTTAAGCGTTTAACCAAAAGGAGTTTTCCTAGAAGTATACACAGGAATCTTCAAGTTTTTTATTGAGTCATTCAGAAAACTCCAGTCTAATCAGAATCACCTGTTATTAGAAACAGTATTCTCTTTATTTATCAGCCTCCCACATCTTCTGAGCTTTAGAAACAGCCATTCTTAATGTTTGAAAGACATTCTTCGGAAATATGTCATCTAAAGTGGCCAGAGTGGTAAACATTATCTGTACTCTCGTCACTACTCAGCATTCTATCGCTAATCTCCGTGATTGAACATGAACATAAAGATAGAACGGCTCTATGTACCAGCATTTCAAGTGTTTCTTACAAGTTTCTACTCATTTCTCGGGACTATCATTGCGTAAGTTTAGCGTTTTACCAAAAGTAGACAGATTTCCTAGAAGTATACACAGGAATCTTCTAGGTTTCAATTGAGTCATTCAGAAAATGCCAGTCTAATCAGAATCACCTGTAAATAGAAACAGTATTCTCTTTATTTATCAGCGCCTACATATTCTGAGCTTTATAAACAGCAATTCTTAATGTTTGAAAGACATTCTTCGAAAATAAGTCATCTAAAGTAGCCAGAATGGTAAACATTATCTGTACTCTCGTCACTACGCAGCATTCTATCTCTAATATCCGTGATTGAACATGAACATAAAGATAGAACGGCTCTATGTACCAGCATTTCAAGTGTTTCCTACAAGTTTCTACTCATTTCTCGGGACTATCATTGCGTATGTTTAGCGTTTTACCAAAAGTAGACAGTTTTCCTAGAAGTATACACAGGAATCTTCAAGTTTCAATTGAGTCATTCAGAAAACGCCAGTCTAATCAGAATTACATGTAAATAGAGACAGTATTCTCTTTATTTATCAGCTTCCTACAGATTCTGAGCTGTATTAACAGCAATTCTTAATGTTTGAAAGCACATTCTTCGGAAATATGTCATCTAAAGTAGCCAGAATGGTAAACATTATCTGTACTCTCGTCACTACGCAGCATTCTATCTCTAATCTCCCTGATTGAACATGAACATAAAGATAGAACGGCTCTATGTACCAGCATTTCAAGTGTTTCTTACATGTTTCTAATCATTTCTTGGGACTATCATGGTGTATGTTAAGCGTTTAACCAAAAGTAGACAGTTTTCCTAGAAGTATACACAGGAATCTTCAAGGTTTCAATTGAGTCATTCAGAAAACGCCAGTCTAATCAGAATCACCTGTAAATATAAACAGTATTCTCTTTATTTATCAGCCTCCCACATATTCTGAGCTTTATGTAGAGCAATTCTTAATGTTTGAAAGACATTCTTCGGAAATAAGTCATCTAAAGTAGCCAGAATGGTAAACATTATCTGTACTCTCGTCACTACGCAGCATTCTATCTCTAATCTCCGTGATTGAACATGAACATAAAGATAGAACGGCTCTATGTACCAGCATTTCAAGTGTTTCTTACATGTTTCTAATCATTTCTAGGAACTATCATGGTGTACGTTCAGCGTTTATCCAAAAGTAGACAGTTTTCCTAGAAGTATACACAGGAATCTTCAAGGTTTCAAATGAGTCATTCAGAAAATGCCAGTCTAATCAGAATCACCTGTAAATATAAACAGTATTCTCTTTATTTATCAGCTTCCTACATATTCTTACCTTTAGAAACAGCAATTCCTAATGTTTGAAAGCACATTCTTCTGAAATATGTCATCTAAAGTAGCCAGAATGGTAAACATTATCTGTACTCTCGTCACTACGCAGAATTCTATCTGTAATCTCTGTGATTGAACATGAACATAAAGATAGAACAGCTCTATGTACCAGCATTTCATGTGTTTCCTACAAGTTTCTAATCATTTCTCAGGACTATCATGGTGTATGTTAAGCGTTTAACCAAAAGTAGTTTTCCTAGAAGTATACATAGGAATCTTCAAGTTTTTTATTGAGTCATTCAGAAAACTCCAGTCTAATCAGAATCACCTGTTATTAGAAACAGTATTCTCTTTATTTATCAGCTTCCCACATCTTCTGAGCTTTATAAACAGCAATTCTTAATGTTTGAAAGACATTCTTCGGAAATAAGTCATCTAAATTAGCCAGAATGGTAAACATTATCTGTACTCTCATCATTACGCAGCATTCTATCTCTAATCTCCGGGATTCAACATGAACATAAAGATAGAACGGCTCTATGTACCAGCATTTCAAGTGTTTCTTACATGTTTCTAATCATTTCTCGGGACTATCATGGTGTACGTTAAGCGTTTAAACAAAAGTAGACAGTTTTCCTAGAAGTATACACAGGAATCTTCAAGGTTTCAATTGAGTCATTCAGAAAACGCCAGTCTAATCAGAATCACCTGTAAATATAAACAGTAGTCTCTTCATTTATCAGCTTCCCACATATTCTGAGCTTTATAAACAGCAATTCCTAATGTTTGAAAGCACATTCTTCGGAAATATGTCATCTAAAGTGGCCAGAATGGTAAATATTATCTGTACTCTCGTCACTACGCAGCATTCTATCTCTAATATACGTGATTGAACATGAACATAAAGATAAAACAGCTCTATGTACCAGCATTTCAAGTGTTTCCTACAAGTTTCTAATCATTTCTCCGGACTATCATGGTGTATGTTAAGCGTTTAACCAAAAGCAGTTTTCCTAGAATTATACACAGGAATCTTTAAGGTTTCAATTGAGTCATTCAGAAAACTCCAGTCTAATCAGAATCACCTGTAAATAGAAACAGTATTCTCTTTATTTATCAGCTTCCCACATATTCTGAGATTTATAAACAGCAATTCTTAATGTTTGAAAGACATTCTTCGGAAATAAGTCATCTTAAGTAACCAGGATGTTAAACATTATCTGTACTCTCGTCACTACGCAGCATTCTATCTCTAATCTCTGTGATTGAACATGAACATAAAGATAGAACGGCTCTATGTACCAGCATTTCAAGTTTTTCTTACAAGTTTCTACTCATTTCTCGGGAATATCATTGCGTAAGTTTAGCGTTTTACCAAAAGTAGACAGATTTCCTAGAAGTATACACAGGAATCTTTAAGGTTTCAAATGAGTCATTCAGAAAATGCCAGTCTAATCAGAATCATCTGTAAATAGAAACAGTATTCTCTTTATTTATCAGCTCCCTACATATTCTGAGCTTTATAAACAGCAATTCTTAATGTTTGAAAGACATTCTTCGAAAATAAGTCATCTAAAGTAGCCAGAATGGTAAACATTATCTGTACTCTCGTCAGTACGCAGCATTCTATCTCTAATCTCCGTGATTGAACATGAACATAAAGATAGAACGGCTCTATGTACCAGCATTTCAAGTGTTTCTTACATGTTTCTAATCATTTCTCAGGACTATCATGGTGGTCGTTAAGCGTTTAACCAAAAGTAGACAGTTTTCCTAGAAGTATACACAGGAATCTTCAAGGTTTCAATTGAGTCATTCAGAAAACGCCAGTCTAATCAGAATCACCTGTAAATATAAACAGTATTCTCTTTATTTATCAGCTTCCTACATATTCTGACCTTTATAAACAGCAATTCCTAATGTTTGAAAGCACATTCTTCGGAAATATGTCATCTAAAGTTTCCAGAATGGTAAATATTATCTGTACTCTCGTCACTACGCAGAATTCTATCTCTAATATCCGTGAATGAACATGAACATAAAGATAGAACAGCTCTATGTACCAGGATTTCAAGTGTTTCCTACAAGTTTCTAATCATTTCTCGGGACTATCATGGTGTATGTTAAGCGTTTAACCAAAAGTAGTTTTCCTAGAATTATACACAGTAATCTTCAAGGTTTCAATTGAGTCATTCAGAAAACTCCAGTCTAATCAGAATCACCTGTAAATATAAACAGTATTCTCTTTATTTATCAGCCTCCCACATATTCTGAGCTTTATGTACAGCAATTCTTAATGTTTGAAAGACATTCTTCGGAAATAAGTCATCTAAAGTAGCCAGAATGGTAAACATTATCTGTACTCTCGTCACTACGCAGCATTCTATCTCTAATCTCCGTGATTGAACATGAACATAAAGATAGAACGGCTCTATGTACCAGCATTTCAAGTGTTTCTTACATGTTTCTAATCATTTCTAGGAACTATCATGGTGTACGTTCAGCGTTTATCCAAAAGTAGACAGTTTTCCTAGAAGTATACACAGGAATCTTCAAGGTTTCAAATGAGTCATTCAGAAAATGCCAGTCTAATCAGAATCACCTGTAAATATAAACAGTATTCTCTTTATTTATCAGCTTCCTACATATTCTTACCTTTAGAAACAGCAATTCCTAATGTTTGAAAGCACATTCTTCTGAAATATGTCATCTAAAGTAGCCAGAATGGTAAACATTATCTGTACTCTCGTCACTACGCAGAATTCTACCTCTAATCTCTGTGATTGAACATGAACATAAAGATAGAACAGCTCTATGTACCAGCATTTCATGTGTTTCCTACAAGTTTCTAATCATTTCTCAGGACTATCATGGTGTATGTTAAGCGTTTAACCAAAAGTAGTTTTCCTAGAAGTATACATAGGAATCTTCAAGTTTTTTATTGTGTCTTTCAGAAAACTCCAGTCTAATCAGAATCACCTGTTATTAGAAACAGTATTCTCTTTATTTATCAGCTTCCCACATCTTCTGAGCTTTATAAACAGCAATTCTTATGTTTGAAAGACATTCTTCGGAAATAAGTCATCTAAAGTAGCCAGAATGGTAAACATTATCTGTACTCTCATCATTACGCAGCATTCTATCTCTAATCTCCGGGATTCAACATGAACATAAAGATAGAACGGCTCTATGTACCAGCATTTCAAGTGTTTCTTACATGTTTCTAATCATTTCTCGGGACTATCATGGTGTACGTTAAGCGTTTAACCAAAAGTAGACAGTTTTCCTAGAAGTATACACAGGAATCTTCAAGGTTTCAATTGAGTCATTCAGAAAACGCCAGTCTAATCTGAATCACCTGTAAATATAAACAGTATTCTCTTTATTTATCAGCTTCCTACATATTCTGAGCTTTATAAACAGCAATTCCTAATGTTTGAAAGCACATTCTTCGGAAATATGTCATCTAAAGTGGCCAGAATGGTAAATATTATCTGTACTCTCGTCACTACGCAGCTTTCTATCTCTAATATCCGTGATTGAACATGAACATAAAGATAAAACAGCTCTATGTACCAGCATTTCAAGTGTTTCCTACAAGTTTCTAATCATTTCTCCGGACTATCATGGTGTATGTTAAGCGTTTAACCAAAAGCAGTTTTCCTAGAATTATACACAGGAATCTTTAAGGTTTCAATTGAGTCATTCAGAAAACTCCAGTCTAATCAGAATTACCTGTAAATAGAAACAGTATTCTCTTTATTTATCAGCTTCCCACATATTCTGAGATTTATAAACAGCAATTCTTAATGTTTGAAAGACATTCTTCGGAAATAAGTCATCTTAAGTAACCAGGATGTTAAACATTATCTGTACTCTCGTCACTACGCAGCATTCTATCTCTAATCTCCGTGATTGAACATGAACATAAAGATAGAACGGCTCTATGTACCAGCATTTCAAGTGTTTCTTACAAGTTTCTACTCATTTCTCAGGAATATCATTGCGTAAGTTTAGCGTTTTACCAAAAGTAGACAGATTTCCTAGAAGTATACACAGGAATCTTTAAGGTTTCAATTGAGTCATTCAGAAAATGCCAGTCTAATCAGAATCACCTGTAAATAGAAACAGTATTCTCTTTATTTATCAGCTCCCTACATATTCTGAGCTTTATAAACAGCAATTCTTAATGTTTGAAAGACATTCTTCGAAAATAAGTCATCTAAAGTAGCCAGAATGGTAAACATTATCTGTACTCTCGTCACTACGCAGCAATCTATCTCTAATCTCCGTGATAGAACATGAACATAAAGATAGAACGGCTCTATGTACCAGCATTTCAAGTGTTTCTTACATGTTTCTAATCATTTCTCAGGACTATCATGGTGGTCGTTAAGCGTTTAACCAAAAGTAGACAGTTTTCCTAGAATTATACACAGGAATCTTCAAGGTTTCAATTGAGTCATTCAGAAAACGCCAGTCTAATCAGAATCACCTGTAAATATAAACAGTATTCTCTTTATTTATCAGCTTCCTACATATTCTGACCTTTATAAACAGCAATTCCTAATGTTTGAAAGCACATTCTTCGGAAATATGTCATCTAAAGTGGCCAGAATGGTAAATATTATCTGTACTCTCGTCACTACGCAGAATTCTATCTCTAATATCCGTGAATGAACATGAACATAAAGATAGAACAGCTCTATGTACCAGGATTTCAAGTGTTTCCTACAAGTTTCTAATCATTTCTCGGGACTATCATGGTGTATGTTAAGCGTTTAACCAAAAGTAGTTTTCCTAGAATTATACACAGTAATCTTCAAGGTTTCAATTGAGTCATTCAGAAAACGCCAGTCTAATCAGAATCACCTGTAAATAGAAACAGTATTCTCTTTATTTATCAGCTTCCCACATATTCTGAGCTTTATAAACAGCAATTCTTAATGTTTGAAAGACATTCTTCGGAAATAAGTCATCTAAAGTAGCCAGAATGGTAAACATTATCTGTACTCTCGTCACTACGCAGTATTCTATCTCTAATCTCCGGGATTCAACATGAACATAAAGATAGAACGGCTCTATGTACCAGCATTTCAAGTGTTTCTTACATGTTTTTAATCATTTCTCGGGACTATCATGGTGTACGTTAAGCGTTTAACCAAAAGTAGACAGTTTTCCTAGAAGTATACACAGGAATCTTCAAGGTTTCAATTGAGTCATTCAGAAAACTCCAGTCTAATCAGAATCACCTGTAAATATAAACAGTAGTCTCTTCATTTATCAGCTTCCCACATATTCTGAGCTATATAAACAGCAATTCCTAATGTTTGAAAGCACATTCTTCGGAAATATGTTATCTAAAGTGGCCAGAATGGTAAATATTATCTGTACTCTCGTCACTACGCAGCATTCTATCTCTAATATCCGTGATTGAACATGAACATAAAGATAAAACAGCTCTATGTACCATCATTTCAAGTGTTTCCTACAAGTTTCTAATCATTTCTGCGGACTATCATGGTGTATGTTAAGCGTTTAACCAAAAGTAGTTTTCCTAGAAGTATACACAGGAATCTTCAAGGTTTCAATTGAGTCATTCAGAAAACTCCAGTCTAATCAGAATCACCTGTAAATAGAAACAGTATTCTCATATTTATCAGCTTCCCACATATTCTGAGCTTTATAAACAGCAATTCTTAATGTTTGAAAGTCATTCTTCGGAAATAAGTCATCTTAAGTAACCAGGATGTTAAACATTATCTGTACTCTCGTCACTACGCAGCATTCTATCTCTAATCTCCGTGATTGAACATGAACATAAAGATAGAACAGCTCTATGTACCAGCATTTCAAGTGTTTCTTACAAGTTTCTACTCATTTCTCGAGACTATCATTGCGTAAGTTTAGCGTTTTACCAAAAGTAGTCCGATTTCCTAGAAGTATACACAGGAATCTTCAAGGTTTCAATTGAGTCATTCAGAAAATGCCAGTCTAATCAGAATCACCTGTAAATAGAAACAGTATTCTCTTTATTTATCAGCTTCCTACATATTCTGAGCTTTATAAACAGCAATTCTTAATGTTTGAAAGACATTCTTCGAAAATAAGTCATCTAAAGTAGCCAGAATGGTAAACATTATCTGTACTCTCCTCACTATGCAGCAATCTATCTCTAATCTCCGTGATTGAACATGAACATAAAGATAGAACGGCTCTATGTACCAGCATTTCAAGTGTTTCTTACATGTTTCTAATCATTTCTCAGGACTATCATGGTGGTCGTTAAGCGTTTAACCAAAAGTAGACAGTTTTCCTAGAATTATACACAGGAATCTTCAAGGTTTCAATTGAGTCATTCAGAAAACGCCAGTCTAATCAGAATCACCTGTAAATATAAACAGTATTCTCTTTATTTATCAGCTTCCTACATATTCTGACCTTTATAAACAGCAATTCCTAATGTTTGAAAGCACATTCTTCGGAAATATGTCATCTAAAGTGGCCAGAATGGTAAATATTATCTGTACTCTCGTCACTACGCAGAATTCTATCTCTAATATCCGTGAATGAACATGAACATAAAGATAGAACAGCTCTATGTACCAGGATTTCAAGTGTTTCCTACAAGTTTCTAATCATTTCTCGGGACTATCATGGTGTATGTTAAGCGTTTAACCAAAAGTAGTTTTCCTAGAATTATACACAGTAATCTTCAAGGTTTCAATTGAGTCATTCAGAAAACGCCAGTCTAATCAGAATCACCTGTAAATAGAAAGAGTATTCTCTTTATTTATCAGCTTCCCACATATTCTGAGCTTTATAAACAGCAATTCTTAATGTTTGAAAGACATTCTTCGGAAATAAGTCATCTAAAGTAGCCAGAATGGTAAACATTATCTGTACTCTCGTCACTACGCAGTATTCTATCTCTAATCTCCGGGATTCAACATGAACATAAAGATAGAACGGCTCTATGTACCAGCATTTCAAGTGTTTCTTACATGTTTCTAATCATTTCTCGGGACTATCATGGTGTACGTTAAGCGTTTAACCAAAAGTAGACAGTTTTCCTAGAAGTATACACAGGAATCTTCAAGGTTTCAATTGAGTCATTCAGAAAACTCCAGTCTAATCAGAATCACCTGTAAATATAAACAGTAGTGTCTTCATTTATCAGCTTCCCACATATTCTGAGCTATATAAACAGCAATTCCTAATGTTTGAAAGCACATTCTTCGGAAATATGTTATCTAAAGTGGCCAGAATGGTAAATATTATCTGTACTCTCGTCACTACGCAGGATTCTATCTCTAATATCCGTGATTGAACATGAACATAAAGATAAAACAGCTCTATGTACCATCATTTCAAGTGTTTCCTACAAGTTTCTAATCATTTCTGCGGACTATCATGGTGTATGTTAAGCGTTTAACCAAAAGTAGTTTTCCTAGAAGTATACACAGGAATCTTCAAGGTTTCAATTGAGTCATTCAGAAAACTCCAGTCTAATCAGAATCACCTGTAAATAGAAACAGTATTCTCATATTTATCAGCTTCCCACATATTCTGAGCTTTATAAACAGCAATTCTTAATGTTTGAAAGTCATTCTTCGGAAATAAGTCATCTTAAGTAACCAGGATGTTAAACATTATCTGTACTCTCGTCACTACGCAGCATTCTATCTCTAATCTCCGTGATTGAACATGAACATAAAGATAGAACGGCTCTATGTACCAGCATTTCAAGTGTTTCTTACAAGTTTCTACTCATTTCTCGAGACTATCATTGCGTAAGTTTAGCGTTTTACCAAAAGTAGTCCGATTTCCTAGAAGTATACACAGGAATCTTCAAGGTTTCAATTGAGTCATTCAGAAAATGCCAGTCTAATCAGAATCACCTGTAAATAGAAACAGTATTCTCTTTATTTATCAGCTTCCTACATATTCTGAGCTTTATAAACAGCAATTCTTAATGTTTGAAAGACATTCTTCGAAAATAAGTCATCTAAAGTAGCCAGAATGGTAAACATTATCTGTACTCTCCTCACTATGCAGCAATCTATCTCTAATCTCCGTGATTGAACATGAACATAAAGATAGAACGGCTCTATGTACCAGCATTTCAAGTGTTTCTTACATGTTTCTAATCATTTCTCAGGACTATCATGGTGTACGTTAAGCGTTTAACCAAAAGCAGACAGTTTTCCTAGAAGTATACACAGGAATCTTCAAGGTTTCAATTGAGTCATTCAGAAAACTCCAGTCTAATCAGAATCACCTGTAAATATAAACAGTATTCTCTTTATTTATCAGCTTCCCACATATTCTGAGCTTTATAAACAGCAATTCTTAATGTTTGAAAGACATTCTTTGGAAATAAGTCATCTTAAGTAACCAGGATGTTAAACATTATCTGTACTCTCGTCACTACGCAGCATTCTATCTCTAATCTCCGTGATTGAACATGAATATAAAGATAGAACGGCTCTATGTACCAGCATTTCAAGTGTTTCTTACAAGTTTCTACTCATTTCTCGGGACTATCACTGCGTATGTTTAGCGTTTTACCAAAAGTAGACAGTTTTCTAGAAGTATACACAGGAATCTTCAAAGTTTCAATTGAGTCATTCAGAAAACGCCAGTCTAATCAGAATCACCTGTAAATATAAACAGTATTCTCTTTATTTATCAGCTTCCTACATATTCTGACCTTTATAAACAGCAATTCCTAATGTTTGAAAGCACCTTCTTCGGAAATATGTCATCTAAAGTGGCCAGAATGGTAAATATTATGTGTACTCTCGTCACTACGCAGCATTCTCTCTCTAATATCCGTGAATGAACATGAACATAAAGATAGAACAGCTCTATGTACCAGGATTTCAAGTGTTTCCTACAAGTTTCTAATCATTTCTCGGGACTATCATGGTGTATGTTAAGCGTTTAACCAAAAGTAGTTTTCCTAGAAGTATACACAGGAATCTTCAAGGTTTCAATTGAGTCATTCAGAAAACTCCAGTCTAATCAGAATCACCTGTAAATAGAAACAGTATTCTCTTTATTTATCAGCTTCCCTCATATTCTGAGCTTTATAAACAGCAACTCTTAATGTTTGAAAGACATTCTTCGGAAATAAGTCATCTTAATGTTTGAAAGACATTCTTCAGAAAAAAGTCATCTAAAGTAGACAGAATGATAAACATTATCTGTAATCTCGTCACTACGCAGCATTCTATCTCTAATCTCCGTGATTGAACATGAACATAAAGATAGAACGGCTCTATGTACCAGCATTTCAAGTGTTTCTTACAAGTTTCTACTCATTTCTCAGGACTATCATTGCGTAAGTTTAGCGTTTTACCAAAAGTAGACAGTTTTCCTAGAAGTATACACAGGAATCTTCAATTTTCAATTGAGTCATTCAGAAAAGGCCAGTCTAATCAGAATCACATGTAAATAGAGACAGTATTCTCTTTATTTATCAGCTTCCTACAGATTCTGAGCTGTATTAACAGCAATTCTTAATGTTTGAAAGACATTCTTCGGAAATAAGTCATCTAAAGTAGCCAGAATGGTAAACATTATCTGTACTCTCGTCACTACGCAGCAATCTATCTCTAATCTCCGTGTTTGAACATGAACATAAAGATAGAACGGCTCTATGTACCAGCATTTCAAGTGTTTCTTACATGTTTCTAATCATTTCTCAGGACTATCATGGTGTACGTTAAGCGTTTAACCAAAAGTAGACAGTTTTCCTAGAAGTATACACAGGAATCTTCAAGGTTTCAATTGAGTCATTCAGAAAACGCCAGTCTAATCAGAATCACCTGTAAATATAAACAGTATTCTCTTTATTTATCAGCTTCCAACATATTCTGACCTTTATAAACAGCAATTCCTAATGTTTGAAAGCACATTCTTCGGAAATATGTCATCTAAAGTGGCCAGAATGGTAAATATTATCTGTACTCTCGTCACTACGCAGCATTCTATCTCTAATATCCGTGATTGAACATGAACATAAAGATAGAACAGCTCTATGTACCAGCATTTCAAGTGTTTCCTACAAGTTTCTAATCATTTCTCGGGACTATCATGGTGTATGTTAAGCGTTTAACCAAAAGTAGTTTTCCTAGAAGTATACACAGGAATCTTCAAGGTTTCAATTGAGTCATTCAGAAAACTCCAGTCTAATCAGAATCACCTGTAAATAGAAACAGTATTCTCTTTATTTATCAGCTTCCCTCATATTCTGAGCTTTATAAACAGCAACTCTTAATGTTTGAAAGACATTCTTCGGAAATAAGTCATCTTAAGTAACCAGAATGTTAAACATTATCTGTACTCTCGTCACTACGCAGCATTCTATCTCTAATCTCCGTGATTGAACATGAACATAAAGATAGAACGGCTCTATGTACCAGCATTTCAAGTGTTTCTTACAAGTTTCTACTCATTTCTCAGGACTATCATTGCGTAAGTTTAGCGTTTTACCAAAAGTAGACAGTTTTCCTAGAAGTATACACAGGAATCTTCAATTTTCAATTGAGTCATTCAGAAAAGGCCAGTCTAATCAGAATCACATGTAAGTAGAGACAGTATTCTCTTTATTTATCAGCTTCCTACAGATTCTGAGCTGTATTAACAGCAATTCTTAATGTTTGAAAGACATTCTTCGGAAATAAGTCATCTAAAGTAGCCAGAATGGTAAACATTATCTGTACTCTCGTCACTACGCAGCATTCTATCTCTAATCTCCGTGATTGAACATGAACATAAAGATAGAACGGCTCTATGTACCAGCATTTCAAGTGTTTCTTACATGTTTCTAATCATTTCTCGGGACTATCATGGTGTACATTAAGCGTTTAACCAAAAGTGGAAAGTTTTCCTAGAAGTATACACAGGAATCTTGAAGGTTTCAATTGAGTCATTCAGAAAACGCCAGTCTAATCAGAATCACCTGTAAATATAAACAGTATTCTCTTTATTTATCAGCTTCCTACATATTCTGACCTTTACAAACAGCAATTCCTAATGTTTGAAAGCACATTCTTCGGAAATATGTCATCTAAAGTGGCCAGAATGGTAAATATTATCTGTACTCTCGTCACTACGCAGCATTCTATCTCTAATCTCCGTGATTGAACATGAACATAAAGATAGAACAGCTCTATGTACCAGCATTTCAAGTGTTTCCTACAAGTTTCTAATCATTTCTCGGGACTATCATGGTGTATGTTAAGCGTTTAACCAAAAGTAGTTTTCCTAGAAGTATACACAGGAATCTTCAAGGTTTCAATTGAGTCATTCAGAAAACTCCAGTCTAATCAGAATCACCTGTAAATATAAAAAGTATTCTCTTTATTTATCAGCTTCCCACATATTCTGAGCTTTATAAACAGCAATTCTTAATGTTTGAAAGACATTCTTCGGAAATAAGTCATCTTAAGTAACCAGAATGTTAAACATTATCTGTACTCTCGTCACTACGCAGCATTCTATCTCTAATCCCCATGATTGAACATGCACATAAAGATAGAACGGCTCTATATATGAGCATTTCAAGTGTTTCTTACAAGTTTCTACTCATTTCTCGGGACTACCATTGCGTATGTTTAGCGTTTTACCAAAAGTAGACAGTTTTCCTAGAAGTATACACAGGAATCTTTAGGTTTCAATTGAGTCATTCAGAAACGCCAGTCTAATCAGAATCATCTGTAAATAGAAACAGTATTCTCTTTATTTATCAGCTTCCCAAATATTCAGAGCTTTATAAACAGCAATTCTTAATGTTTGAAAGACATTCTTCAGAAAAAAGTCATCTAAAGTAGACAGAATGATAAACATTATCTGTAATCTCGTCACTACGCAGCATTCTATCGCTAATCTCCGTGATTGAACATGAACATAAAGATAGAACGGCTCTATGTACCAGCATTTCAAGTGTTTCTTACAAGTTTCTACTCATTTCTCGGGACTATCATTGCGTATGTTTAGCGTTTTACCAAAAGTAGACAGTTTTCCTAGAAGTATACACAGGAATCTTCAAGGTTTCAATTGAGTCATTCAGAAAACGCCAGTCTAATCAGAATCACCTGTAAATATAAACAGTATTCTCTTTATTTATCAGCCTCCCACATATTCTGAGCTTTATGTACAGCAATTCTTAATGTTTGAAAGACATTCTTCGGAAATAAGTCATCTAAAGTAGCCAGAATGGTAAACATTATCTGTACTCTCGTCACTACGCAGCATTCTATCTCTAATCTCCGTGATTGAACATGAACATAAAGATAGAACGGCTCTATGTACCAGCATTTCAAGTGTTTCTTACATGTTTCTAATCATTTCTCGGCACTATCATGGTGTACGTTAAGCGTTTAACCAAAAGTAGACAGTTTTCCTAGAAGTATACACAGGAATCTTCAAGGTTTCAATTGAGTCATTCAGAAAACGCCAGTCAAATCAGAATCACCTGTAAATATAAACAGTATTCTCTTTATTTATCAGCTTCCTACATATTCTGAACTTTATAAACAGCAATTCCTAATGTTTGAAAACACATTCTTCGGAAATATGTCATCTAAAGTGGCCAGAATGGTAAATATTATCAGTACTCTCGTCACTACGCAGCATTCTATCTCTAATATCCGTGATTGACCATGAACATAAAGATAGAACAGCTCTATGTACCAGCATTTCAAGTGTTTCCTACCAGTTTCTAATCATTTCTCAGGACTATCATGGTGTATGTTAAGCGTTTAACCAAAAGTAGTTTTCCTAGAAGTATACACAGGAATCTTCAAGTTTTTTATTGAGTCATTCAGAAAACTCCAGTCTAATCAGAATCACCTGTTATTAGAAACAGTATTCTCTTTATTTATCAGCTTCCCACATCTTCTGAGCTTTATAAACAGCAATTCTTAATGTTTGAAAGACATTCTTCGGAAATAAGTCATCTTAAGTAACCAGAATGTTAAACATTATCTGTACTCTCGTCACTACGCAGCATTCTATCGCTAATCTCCGTGATTGAACATGAACATAAAGATAGAACGGCTCTATGTACCAGCATTTCAAGTGTTTCTTACACGTTTCTACTCATTTCTCGGGACTATCATTGCGTATGTTTAGCGTTTTACCAAAAGTAGACAGTTTTCCTAGAAGTATACACAGGAATCTTCAAGTTTCAATTGAGTCATTCAGAAAACGCCAGTCTAATCAGAATCACCTGTAAATAGAAACAGTATTCTCTTTATTTATCAGCTTCCTACAGATTCTGAGCTGTATTAACAGCAATTCTTAATGTTTGAAAGCACATTCTTCGGAAATATGTCATATAAAGTGGCCAGAGTGGTAAACATTATCTGTACTCTCGTCACTACGCAGCATTCTATCTCTAATATCCGTGATTGAACATGAACATAAAGATAGAACGGCTCTATGTACCAGCATTTCAAGTGTTTCTTACAAGTTTCTACTCATTTCTCGGGTCTATCATTGCTTATGTTTAGCGTTTTACCAAAAGGAGACAGTTATCCTAGAAGTATACACAGGAATCTTCAAGGTTTCAATTGAGTCATTTAGAAAATGCCAGTCTAATCAGAATCACCTGTAAATATAAACAGTATACTCTTTATTTATCAGCTTCCTACATATTCTGAGCTTTATAAACAGAAATTCTTAATGTTTGAAAGACATTCTTCGGAAATAAGTCATGTAAAGTAGCCAGAATGGTAAACATTATCTGTACTCTCGTCACTACGCAGCATTCTATCTCTAACATCCGTGATTGAACATGAACATAAAGATAGAACAGCTCTATGTACCAGCATTTCAAGTGTTTCCTACAAGTTTCTAATCATTTCTCGGGACTATCATGGTGTATGTTAAGCGTTTAACCAAAAGTACACAGTTTTCCTAGAAGTATACACGGGAATCTTCAAGGTTTCAATTGAGTCATTCAGAAAATGCCAGTGTAATCAGAATCACCTGTAAAGAGAAACAGTATTCTCTTTATTTATCAGCTTCCTACATATTCTGAGCTTTATAAACAGCAATTCTTAATGTTTGAAAGACATTCTTCGGAAATAAGTCATCTAAAGTAGCCAGAATGGTAAACATTATCTGTACTCTCGTCACTATGCAGCATTCTATCTCTAATCTCCGTGATTGAACATGAACATAAAGATAGAACGGCTCTATGTACCAGCATTTCAAGTGTTTCTTACATGTTTCTAATCATTTCTCGGGACTATCATGGTGTACATTAAGCGTTTAACCAAAAGTGGAAAGTTTTCCTAGAAGTATACACGGGAATCTTCAAGGTTTCAATTGAGTCATTCAGAAAACGCCAGTCTAATCAGAATCACCTGTAAATATAAACAGTATTCTCTTTATTTATCAGCTTCCTACATATTCTGACCTTTACAAACAGTAATTCCTAATGTTTGAAAGCACATTCTTCGGAAATATGTCATCTAAAGTGGCCAGAATGGTAAATATTATCTGTACTCTCGTCACTACGCAGCATTCTATCTCTAATCTCCGTGATTGAACATGAACATAAAGATAGAACAGCTCTATGTACCAGCATTTCAAGTGTTTCCTACAAGTTTCTAATCATTTCTGGGGACTATCATGGTGTATGTTAAGCGTTTAACCAAAAGTAGTTTTCCTAGAAGTATACACAGGTATCTTCAAGGTTTCAATTGAGTCATTCAGAAAACTCCAGTCTAATCAGAATCACCTGTAAATATAAAAAGTATTCTCTTTATTTATCAGCTTCCCACATATTCTGAGCTTTATAAACAGCAATTCTTAATGTTTGAAAGACATTCTTCGGAAATAAGTCATCTTAAGTAACCAGAATGTTAAACATTATCTGTACTCTCGTCACTACGCAGCATTCTATCTCTAATCCCCATGATTGAACGTGCACATAAAGATAGAACGGCTCTATATATGAGCATTTCAAGTGTTTCTTACAAGTTTCTACTCATTTCTCGGGACTACCATTGCGTATGTTTAGCGTTTTACCAAAAGTAGACAGTTTTCCTAGAAGTATACACAGGAATCTTTAGGTTTCAATTGAGTCATTCAGAAACGCCAGTCTAATCAGAATCATCTGTAAATAGAAACAGTATTCTCTTTATTTATCAGCTTCCCACATATTCAGAGCTTTATAAACAGCAATTCTTAATGTTTGAAAGACATTCTTCAGAAAAAATTCATCTAAAGTAGACAGAATGATAAACATTATCTGTACTCTCGTCACTACGCAGCATTCTATCGCTAATCTCCGTGATTGAACATGAACATAAAGATAGAACGGCTCTATGTACCAGCATTTCAAGTGTTTCTTACAAGTTTCTACTCATTTCTCGGGACTATCATTGCGTATGTTTAGCGTTTTACCAAAAGTAGACAGTTTTCCTAGAAGTATACACAGGAATCTTCAAGGTTTCAATTGAGTCATTCAGAAAACGCCAGTCTAATCAGAATCACCTGTAAATATAAACAGTATTCTCTTTATTTATCAGCCTCCCACATATTCTGAGTTTATGTACAGCAATTCTTAATGTTTGAAAGACATTCTTCGGAAATAAGTCATCTAAAGTAGCCAGAATGGTAAACATTATCTGTACTTTCGTCACTACGCAGCATTCTATCTCTAATCTCCGTGATTGAACATGAACATAAAGATAGAACGGCTCTATGTACCAGCATTTCAAGTGTTTCTTACATGTTTCTAATCATTTCTCGGAACTATCATGGTGTACGTTAAGCGTTTATCCAAAAGTAGACAGTTTTCCTAGAAGTATACACAGGAATCTTCAAGGTTTCAAATGAGTCATTCAGAAAATGCCAGTCTAATCAGAATCACCTGTAAATATAAACAGTATTCTTTTTATTTATCAGCTTCCTACATATTCTGAGCTTTATAAACAGCAATTCTTAATGATTGAAAGCACATTCTTCGGAAATATGTCATATAAAGTGGCCAGAGTGGTAAACATTATCTGTACTCTCGTCACTACGCAGCATTCTATCTCTAATATCCGTGATTGAACATGAACATAAAGATAGAACGGCTCTTTGTACGAGCATTTCAAGTATTTCCTACAAGTTTCTAATCATTTCTTGGGACTATCATGGTGTATGTTAAGCATTTAACCAAAAGTAGACAGTTTTCCTAGAAGTATACACAGGAATCTTCAAGGTTTCAATTGAGTCATTCAGAAAACGCCAGTCAAATCAGAATCACCTGTAAATATAAACAGTATTCTCTTTATTTATCAGCTTCCTACATATTCTGACCTTTATAAACAGCAATTCCTAATGTTTGAAAACACATTCTTCGGAAATATGTCATCTAAAGTGGCCAGAATGGTAAATATTATCAGTACTCTCGTCACTACGCAGCATTCTATCTCTAATATCCGTGATTGAACATGAACATAAAGATAGAACAGCTCTATGTACCAGCATTTCAAGTGTTTCCTACCAGTTTCTAATCATTTCTCAGGACTCTCATGGTGTATGTTAAGCGTTTAACCAAAAGTAGTTTTCCTAGAAGTATACACAGGAATCTTCAAGTTTTTTATTGAGTCATTCAGAAAACTCCAGTCTAATCAGAATCACCTGTTATTAGAAACAGTATTCTCTTTATTTATCAGCTTCCCACATCTTCTGAGCTTTATAAACAGCAATTCTTAATGTTTGAAAGACATTCTTCGGAAATAAGTCATCTTAAGTAACCAGAATGTTAAACATTATCTGTACTCTCGTCACTACGCAGCATTCTATCGCTAATCTCCGTGATTGAACATGAACATAAAGATAGAACGGCTCTATGTACCAGCATTTCAAGTGTTTCTTACAAGTTTCTACTCATTTCTCGGGACTATCATTGCGTATGTTTAGCGTTTTACCAAAAGTAGACAGTTTTCCTAGAAGTATACACAGGAATCTTCAAGTTTCAATTGAGTCATTCAGAAAACGCCAGTCTAATCAGAGTCACCTGTAAATAGAAACAGTATTCTCTTTATTTATCAGCTTCCTACAGATTCTGAGCTGTATTAACAGCAATTCTTAATGTTTGAAAGCACATTCTTCGGAAATATGTCATATAAAGTGGCCAGAGTGGTAAACATTATCTGTACTCTCGTCACTACGCAGCATTCTATCTCTAATATCCGTGATTGAACATGAACATAAAGATAGAACAGCTCTATGTACCAGCATTTCAAGTGTTTCTTACAAGTTTCTACTCATTTCTCGGGTCTATCATTGCTTATGTTTAGCGTTTTACCAAAAGTAGACAGTTTTCCTAGAAGTATACACAGGAATCTTCAAGGTTTCAATTGAGTCATTCAGAAAATGCCAGTCTAATCAGAATCACCTGTAAATATAAACAGTATACTCTTTATTTATCAGCTTCCTACATATTCTGAGCTTTATAAACAGAAATTCTTAATGTTTGAAAGACATTCTTCGGAAATAAGTCATGTAAAGTAGCCAGAATGGTAAACATTATCTGTACTCTCGTCACTACGCAGCATTCTATCTCTAACATCCGTGATTGAACATGAACATAAAGATAGAACAGCTCTATGTACCAGCATTTCAAGTGTTTCCTACAAGTTTCTAATCATTTCTCGGGAATATCATGGTGTATGTTAAGCGTTTAACCAAAAGTAGTTTTCCTAGAAGTATACACAGGAATCTTCAAGGTTTCAATTGAGTCATTCAGAAAACTCCAGTCTAATCAGAATCACCTGTAAATAGAAACAGTATTCTCTTTATTGATCAGCTTCCCTCATATTCTGAGCTTTATAAACAGCAACTCTTAATGTTTGAAAGACATTCTTCGGAAATAAGTCATCTTAAGTAACCAGAATGTTAAACATTATCTGTACTCTCGTCACTACGCAGCATTCTATCTCTAATCTCCGTGATTGAACATGAACATAAAGATAGAACGGCTCTATATACGAGCATTTCAAGTGTTTCTTGCAAGTTTCTACTCATTTCTCGGGACTACCATTGCGTATGTTTAACGTTTTACGAAAAGTAGACAGTTTTCCTAGAAGTATACAGAGGAATCTTCAGGTTTCAATTGAGTCTTTCAGAAAACGCCAGTCTAATCAGAATCACCTGTAAATAGAAACAGTATTCTCTTTATTTATCAGCTTCTCACATATTCTGAGCTTTATGTACAGCAATTCTTAATGTTTGAAAGACTTTCTTCGGAAATAAGTCATCTAAAGTAGCCAGAATGGTAAATATTATCTGTACTCTCATCACTACGCAGCATTCTATCTCTAATCTCCGTGATTGAACATGAACATAAAGATAGAACGGCTCTATGTACCAGCATTTCAAGTGTTTCTTACATGTTTCTAATCATTTCTCGGGACTATCATGGTGTATGTTAAGCGTTTAACCAAAAGTAGTTTTCCTAGAAGTATACACAGGAATCTTCAAGGTTTCAATTGAGTCATTCAGAAAACTCCAGTCTAATCAGAATCACCTGTAAATAGAAACAGTATTCTCTTTATTTATCACCTTCCCACATATTCTGAGCTTTATAAACAGCAATTCTTAATGTTTGAAAGACATTCTTCGGAAAAAAGTCATCTAAAGTAGACAGAATGATAAACATTATCTGTACTCTCGTCACTACGCAGCATTCTATCTCTAATCTCCGTGATTGAACATGAACAAAAAGATAGAACGGCTCTATGTACCAGCATTTCAAGTGTTTCTTACATGTTTCTAATCATTTCTCGGGACTATCATGGTGTACGTTAAGCGTTTAACCAAAAGTAGACAGTTTTCCTAGAAGTATACACAGGAATCTTCAAGGTTTCAATTGAGTCATTCAGAAAACGCCAGTCTAATCAGAATCACCTGTAAATATAAACAGTATTCTCTTTATTTATCAGCTTCCTACATATTCTGACCTTTATAAACAGCAATTCCTAATGTTTGAAAGCACATTCTTCGGAAATATGTCATCTAATGTGGCCAGAATGGTAAATATTATCTGTACTCTCGTCACTACGCAGCATTCTATCTCTAATATCCGTGATTGAACATGAACATAAAGATAGAACAGCTCTATGTACCAGCATTTCAAGTGTTTCCTACAAGTTTCTAATCATTTCTCGGGACTATCACGGTGTATGTTAAGCGTTTAACCAAAAGTAGTTTTCCTAGAAGTATACACAGGAATCTTCAAGTTTTTTATTGAGTCATTCAGAAAACTCCAGTCTAATCAGAATCACCTGTTATTAGAAACAGTGTTCTCTTTATTTATCAGCTTCCCACATCTTCTGAGCTTATAAACAGCAATTCTTAATGTTTGAAAGACATTCTTCCGAAATAAGTCCTCTTAAGTAACCAGAAAGTTAAACATTATCTGTACTCTCGTCACTACGCAGCATTCTATCTCTAATCTCCGTGATTGAACATGAACATAAAGATAGAACGGCTCTATGTACCAGCATTTCAAGTGTTTCTTACATGTTTCTAATCATTTCTCGTAACTATCATTATGTACATTAAGCGTTTATCCCAAAGTAGACAGTTTTCCTAAAAGTATACACAGGAATATTCAAGGTTTCAAATGAGTCATTCAGAAAAGGCCAGTCTAATCAGAATCACCTGTAAATATAAACAGTATTCTTTTTATTTATCAGCTTCCTACATATTCTGAGCTTTATAAACAGCAATTCTTAATGATTGACAGCACATTCTTCGGAAATATGTCATATAAAGTGGCCAGAGTGGTAAACATTATCTGTACTCTCGTCACTACGCAGCATTCTATCTCTAATATACGTGATTGAACATGAACATAAAGATAGAACGGCTCTTTGTACGAGCATTTCAAGTATTTCCTACAAGTTTCTAATCATTTCTTGGGACTATCATGGTGTATGTTAAGCGTTTATCCAAAAGTAGACAGTTTTCCTAGAAGTATACACAGGAATCTTCAAGGTTTCAAATGAGTCATTCAGAAAATGCCAGTCTAATCAGAATCACCTGTAAATATAAACAGTATTCTCTTTATTTATCAGCATCCTACATATTCTGACCTTTATAAACAGCAATTCCTAATGTTTGAAAGCACATTTTTCAGAAATATGTCATCTAAAGTAGCCAGAATGGTAAACATTATCTGTACTCTCCTCACTACGCAGCATTCTATCTCTAATCTCTGTGATTGAACATGAACATAAAGATAGAACAGCTCTATGTACCAGCATTTCAAGTGTTTCCTACAAGTTTCTAATCATTTCTCAGGACTATCATGGTGTATGTTAAGCGTTTAACCAAAAGTAGTTTTCCTAGAAGTATACACAGGAATCTTCAAGTTTTTTATTGAGTCATTCAGAAAACTCCAGTCTAATCAGAATCACTTGTTATTAGAAACAGTATTCTCTTTATTTATCAGCTTCCCACATCTTCTGAGCTTTATAAACAGCAATTCTTAATGTTTGAAAGACATTCTTCGGAAATAAGTCATCTTAAGTAACCAGAATGTTAAACATTATCTGTACTCTCGTCACTACGCAGCATTCTATCTCTAATCTCCGTGATTGAACATGAACATAAAGATAGAACAGCTCTATGTACCAGCATTTCAAGTGTTTCTTAGATGTTTCTAATCATTTCTCGGGACTATCATGGTGTACGTTAAGCGTTTAACCAAAAGTAGACAGTTTTCCTAGAAGTATACACAGGAATCTTCAAGTTTCAATTGAGTCATTCAGAAAACGCCAGTCTAATCAGAATCACCTGTAAATAGAAACAGTATTCTCTTTATTTATCAGCTTCCTACAGATTCTGAGCTGTATTAACAGCAATTCTTAATGTTTGAAAGCACATTCTTCAGAAATATGTCATATAAAGTGGCCAGAGTGGTAAACATTATCTGTACTCTCGTCACTACGCAGCATTCTATCTCTAATATCCGTGATTGAACATGAACATAAAGATAGAACGGCTCTTTGTACGAGCATTTCAAGTATTTTCTACAAGTTTCTAATCATTTCTTGGGACTATCATGGTGTATGTTAAGCGTTTAACCAAAAGTAGACAGTTTTCCTAGAAGTATACACAGGAATCTTCAAGGTTTCAATTGAGTCATTCAGAAAACGCCAGTCTAATCAGAATCACCTCTAAATATAAACAGTATTCTCTTTATTTATCAGCTTCCTACATATTCTGACCTTTACAAACAGCAATTCCTAATGTTTGAAAGCACATTCTTCGGAAATATGTCATCTAAAGTGGCCAGAATGGTAAATATTATCTGTACTCTCGTCACTACGCAGCATTCTATCTCTAATATCCGTGATTGAACATGAACATAAATAGAACAGCTCTATGTACCAGCATTTCAAGTGTTTCCTACAAGTTTCTAATCATTTCTCGGGACTATCATGGTGTATGTTAAGCGTTTAACCAAAAGTAGACAGTTTTCCTAGAAGTATACACAGGAATCTTCAAGGTTTCTATTGAGTCATTCAGAAAATGCCAGTCTAATCAGAATCACCTGTAAAGAGAAACAGTATTCTCTTTATTTATCAGCTTCCTACATATTCTGAGCTTTATAAACAGCAATTCTTAATGTTTGAAAGACATTCTTCGGAAATAAGTCATCTAAAGTAGCCAGAATGGTAAACATTATCTGTACTCTCGTCACTACGCAGCATTCTATCTCTAATATCCGTGATTGAACATGAACATAAAGATAGAACGGCTCTATGTACCAGCATTTCAAGTGTTTCTTACATGTTTCTAATCATTTCTCAGGACTATCATGGTGTACGTTAAGCGTTTAACCAAAAGTAGACAGTTTTTCTAGAAGTATACACAGGAATCTTCAAGGTTTCAATTGAGTCATTCAGAAAACGCCAGTCTAATCAGAATCACCTGTAAATATAAACAGTATTCTCTTTATTTATCAGCTTCCTACATATTCTGACCTTTACAAACAGCAATTCCTAATGTTTGAAAGCACATTCTTCGGAAATATGTCATCTATAGTGGCCAGAATGGTAAATATTATCTGTACTCTCGTCACTACGCAGCATTCTATCTCTAATATCCATGATTGAACATGAACATAAAGATAGAACAGCTCTATGTACCAGCATTTCAAGTTTTTCCTACAAGTTTCTAATCATTTCTCGGGACTATCATGGTGTATGTTAAGCGTTTAACCAAAAGTAGTTTTCCTAGAAGTATACACAGGAATCTTCAAGTTTTTTATTGAGTCATTCAGAAAACTCCAGTCTAATCAGAATCACCTGTTATTAGAAACAGTATTCTCTTTATTTATCAGCTTCCCACATCTTCTGAGCTTTATAAACAGCAATTCTTAATGTTTGAAAGACATTCTTCGGTAATAAGTCATCTTAAGTAACCAGAATGTTAAACATTATCTGTACTCTCGTCACTACGCAGCATTCTATCTCTAATCTCCGTGATTGAACATGAACATAAAGATAGAACGGCTCTATGTACCAGCATTTCAAGTGTTTCTTACAAGTTTCTACTCATTTCTCGGGACTATCATTGCTTATGTTTAGCGTTTTACCAAAAGTAGACAGTTTTCCTAGAAGTATACACAGGAATCTTCAAGGTTTCAATTGAGTCATTAAGAAAATGGCAGTCTAATCAGAATCACCTGTAAATATAAACAGTATACTCTTTATTTTTCAGCTTCCTACATATTCTGAGCTTTATAAACAGCAATTCTTAATGTTTGAAAGACATTCTTCGGAAAAAAGTCATCTAAAGTAGACAGAACGATAAACATTATCTGTACTCTCGTCACTACGCAGCATTCTATCTCTAATATCCGTGATTGAACATGAACATAAAGATAGAACGGCTCTATGTACCAGCATTTCAAGTGTTTCTTACAAGTTTCTACTCATTTCTCGGGACTATCATTGCGTATGTTTAGCGTTTTACCAAAAGTAGACAGTTTTCCTAGAAGTATACACAGGAATCTTCAAGTTTCAATTGAGTCATTCAGAAAACGCCAGTCTAATCAGAATCACCTGTAAATAGAAACATTATTCTCTTTATTTATCAGCTTCCTACAGATTCTGAGCTGTATTAACAGCAATTCTTAATGTTTGAAAGCACATTCTTCGGAAATATGTCATATAAAGTGGCCAGAGTGGTAAACATTATCTGTACTCTCGTCACTACGCAGCATTCTATCTCTAATATCCGTGATTGAACATGAACATAAAGATAGAACGGCTCTTTGTACCAGCATTTCAAGTATTTTCTACAAGTTTCTAATCATTTCTTGGGACTATCATGGTGTATGTTAAGCGTTTAACCAAAAGTAGACAGTTTTCCTAGAAGTATACACAGGAATCTTCAAGGTTTCAATTGAGTCATTCAGAAAACGCCAGTCTAATCAGAATCACCTGTAAATATAAACAGTATTCTCTTTATTTATCAGCTTCCTACATATTCTGACCTTTACAAACAGAAATTCCTAATGTTTGAAAGCACATTCTTCGGAAATATGTCATCTAAAGTGGCCAGAATGGTAAATATTATCTGTACTCTCGTCACTACGCAGCATTCTATCTCTAATATCCGTGATTGAACATGAACATAAATAGAACAGCTCTATGTACCAGCATTTCAAGTGTTTCCTACAAGTTTCTAATCATTTCTCGGGACTATCATGGTGTATGTTAAGCGTTTAACCAAAAGTAGACAGTTTTCCTAGAAGTATACACAGGAATCTTCAAGGTTTCTATTGAGTCATTCAGAAAATGCCAGTCTAATCAGAATCACCTGTAAAGAGAAACAGTATTCTCTTTATTTATCAGCTTCCTACATATTCTGAGCTTTATAAACAGCAATTCTTAATGTTTGAAAGACATTCTTCGGAAATAAGTCATCTAAAGTAGCCAGAATGGTAAACATTATCTGTACTCTCGTCACTACGCAGCATTCTATCTCTAATATCCGTGATTGAACATGAACATAAAGATAGAACGGCTCTATGTACCAGCATTTCAAGTGTTTCTTACATGTTTCTAATCATTTCTCAGGACTATCATGGTGTACGTTAAGCGTTTAACCAAAAGTAGACAGTTTTTCTAGAAGTATACACAGGAATCTTCAAGGTTTCAATTGAGTCATTCAGAAAACGCCAGTCTAATCAGAATCACCTGTAAATATAAACAGTATTCTCTTTATTTATCAGCTTCCTACATATTCTGACCTTTACAAACAGCAATTCCTAATGTTTGAAAGCACATTCTTCGGAAATATGTCATCTAAAGTGGCCAGAATGGTAAATATTATCTGTACTCTCGTCACTACGCAGCATTCTATCTCTAATATCCGTGATTGAACATGAACATAAATAGAACAGCTCTATGTACCAGCATTTCAAGTTTTTCCTACAAGTTTCTAATCATTTCTCGGGACTATCATGGTGTATGTTAAGCGTTTAACCAAAAGTAGACAGTTTTCCTAGAAGTATACACAGGAATCTTCAAGGTTTCTATTGAGTCATTCAGAAAATGCCAGTCTAATCAGAATCACCTGTAAAGAGAAACAGTATTCTCTTTATTTATCAGCTTCCTACATATTCTGAGCTTTATAAACAGCAATTCTTAATATTTGAAAGACATTCTTCGGAAATAAGTCATCTAAAGTAGCCAGAATGGTAAACATTATCTGTACTCTCGTCACTACGCAGCATTCTATCTCTAATATCCGTGATTGAACATGAACATAAAGATAGAACGGCTCTATGTACCAGCATTTCAAGTGTTTCTTACATGTTTCTAATCATTTCTCAGGACTATCATGGTGTACGTTCAGCGTTTAACCAAAAGTAGACAGTTTTTCTAGAAGTATACACAGGAATCTTCAAGGTTTCAATTGAGTCATTCAGAAAACGCCAGTCTAATCAGAATCACCTGTAAATATAAACAGTATTCTCTTTATTGATCAGCTTCCTACATATTCTGACCTTTACAAACAGCAATTCCTAATGTTTGAAAGCACATTCTTCGGAAATATGTCACCTATAGTGGCCAGAATGGTAAATATTATCTGTACTCTCGTCACTACGCAGCATTCTATCTCTAATATCCATGATTGAACATGAACATAAAGATAGAACAGCTCTATGTACCAGCATTTCAAGTGTTTCCTATAAGTTTCTAATCATCTCTCGGGACTATCATGGTGTATGTTAAGCGTTTAACCAAAAGTAGACAGTTTTCCTAGAAGTATACACAGGAATCTTCAAGTTTTTTATTGAGTCATTCAGAAAACTCCAGTCTAATCAGAATCACCTGTTATTAGAAACAGTATTCTCTTTATTTATCAGCTTCCCACATCTTCTGAGCTTTATAAACAGCAATTCTTAATGTTTGAAAGACATTCTTCGGAAATAAGTCATCTTAAGTAACCAGAATGTTAAACATTATCTGTACTCTCGTCACTACGCTGCATTCTATCTCTAATCTCCGTGATTGAACATGAACATAAAGATAGAACGGCTCTATGTACCAGCATTTCAAGTGTTTCTTACAAGTTTCTACTCATTTCTCGGGACTATCATTGTTTATGTTTAGCGTTTTACCAAAAGTAGACAGTTTTCCTAGTAGTATACACAGGAATCTTCAAGGTTTCAATTGAGTCATTAAGAAAATGGCAGTCTAATCAGAATCACCTGTAAATATAAACAGTATACTCTTTATTTTTCAGCTTCCTACATATTCTGAGCTTTATAAATAGCAATTCTTAATGTTTGAAAGACATTCTTCGGAAAAAAGTCATCTAAAGTAGACAGAACGATAAACATTATCTGTACTCTCGTCACTACGCAGCATTCTATCTCTAATATCCGTGATTGAACATGAACATAAAGATAGAACGGCTCTATGTACCAGCATTTCAAGTGTTTCTTACAAGTTTCTACTCATTTCTCGGGACTATCATTGCGTATGTTTAGCGTTTTACCAAAAGTAGACAGTTTTCCTAGAAGTATACACAGGAATCTTCAAGTTTCAATTGAGTCATTCAGAAAACGCCAGTCTAATCAGAATCACCTGTAAATAGAAACAGTATTCTCTTTATTTATCAGCTTCCTACAGATTCTGAGCTGTATTAACAGCAATTCTTAATGTTTGAAAGCACATTCTTCGGAAATATGTCATATAAAGTGGCCAGAGTGGTAAACATTATTTGTACTCTCATCACTACGCAGCATTCTATCTCTAATATCCGTGATTGAACATGAACATAAAGATAGAACGGCTCTTTGTACGAGCATTTCAAGTGTTTCCTACAAGTTTCTAATCATTTCTCAGGACTATCATTGCGTATGTTTAGCGTTTTACCAAAAGTAGACAGTTTTCCTAGAAGTATACACAGGAATCTTCAAGGTTTCAATTGAGTCATTCAGCAAATGCCAGTCTAATCAGAATCACCTGTAAATAGAAACAGTATTCTCTTTATTTATCAGCTTCATACATATTCTGAGCTTTATAAACAGCAATTCTTAATGTTTGAAAGCACATTCTTCGGAAATATGTCATCTAAAGTAGCCAGAATGGTAAACATTATCTGTACTCTCGTCACTACGCAGCATTCTATCTCTAATCTCCATGATTGAATATGAACATATAGAACGGCTCTATGTACCAACATTTCAAGTGTTTTTACAGGTTTGTAATCATTTCTCGGGACTATCATGGTGTATGTTAAGCGTTTAACCAAAAGTAGACAGTTTTCCTAGATGTATACCCAGGAATCTTCAAGGTTTCAATTGAGTCATTCAGAAAAAGCCAGTCTAATCAGAATCACCTGTAAATAGAAACAGTATTCTCTTTTTTTATCAGCTTCATACATATTCTGAGCTTTATAAACAGCAATTCTTAATGTTTGAAAGCACTTTCCTTGGAAAAACAACATCTAGAGTGGCCGCAACTGTAAACTTCATCCTTACTCTCCTCAGTTGAGAGATTTTACCACTAATCTCAGTGATTGAACTAGGCCATAAAGATAGCACGGCTCTATTTTACAGCATTTCAAGTGTTTCTTACATGTTTCTAGTCACTTCCTGGGACTATCCTAGTGTATTTTAAGAGTTTTACCAAAATTAGACATTTTTCCAGAAGTAGATACATGAATCTTCAGGATGTAAACTTTGTCATTAAGAAAATGCCTGGTAATTCAGCCTCAATTGTATATATAAACAGTATTCTCTTCATTGATCAGCCTCATACACATATTCTGAGCTTTAAAAACAGCAATTCCTCATACTGGAATCACTTTCTTTGGAAAAACACCATCAAGAGTAGCCGGAATTGTAAACATTATCATTACTCTCTTCATTTGAGAGTTTTCTACTTCTAATCTCGGTGATTGAACTAGGCCATCAGGATAGAATGGCTCCATTTACCCGTATTTAAACTGTTTCTTACATGTCTCTAATCTTTTCTGGGACTATCATTATGTATTGTAAGAGTTTTACCAAAAGTAGACAGTTTTCCCAGAAGTATACACGTGAATCTTCAAGAGTTAAATTGCGCCATTCAGAAAACGCCAGGCAAATCGGCCTCAGTTGTAAATATAAAAAGTATTCTCTTCATTTATCAGCTTCATACCCATATTTTCAGCTTTTAAAACGGAAATTCTTAATGTTTGAAAGCACTTTCTTCGGAAATACATCATGTAAGTAGCCAGAATGGTAAACATTATCTGTACTCTCATCATTACGCAGCATTCTATCTCTAATCTCCGTGATTGAACATGAACATAAAGATAGAACGGCACTATGTACCAGCATTTCAAGTGTTTCTTACATGTTTCTAATCATTTCTCAGGACTATCATGGTGTACATTAAGCGTTTAACCAAAAGTATACAGTTTTCCTAGAAGTATACACAGGAATCTTCAAGGTTACAATTGAGTCATTCAGAAAACGCCAGTCTAATCAGAATCACCTGTAAATAGAAACGGTATTCTCTTTATTTATCAGCTTCCTACAGATTCTGAGCTGTATTAACAGCAATTCTTAATGTTTGAAAGCACTTTCCTTGGAAAAACAACATCTACAGTAGCTGCAACTGTAAACTTCATCCTTACTCTTCTCAGTTGAGAGTTTTTTACCTCTAATCTCAGTGATTGAACTAGGCCATAAAGACAGAACAGCTCTATGTACCAGCATTTCAAGTGTTTCTTACATGTTTCTAATCATTTCTGGGACTATCACTGTGTATTTTAAGAGTTTTACCAAAAGTAGACCGTTTTCCCAGAAGTATACACTTGAATCTTCAAGAGTTAAATTGTGCCATTCAAAAAATGCCAGGCAATTCGGCCTCAGTTGTAAATATAAAAAGTATTCTCTTCATTTATCACCTTCATACCCGTACTCTCAGCTTTTTAAACGGAAATTCTTAATGTTTGAAAGCACTTTCTTCGGAAATACATCATGTAAAGTAGCCAGATGGCTAAACATTATCTGTACTCTCGACATTACGCAGCATTCTATCTCTAATCTCCTTGATTGTACAAGAACATAAAGATAGAACCGCTCTATGTACCAGCATTTCAAGTGTTTCTTACATGTTTCTAATCATTTCTGAGGACTAGCATGGTGTATGTTAAGTGTTTTGCCAAACGTAGATAGTTTTCCTGAAAGTATACACAGGAATCTTCAAGGTTTCAATTGAGTCATTCAGAAAACGCCAGTCTAATCAGAATCACCTGTAAATAGAAACAGTATTCTCTTTATTTATCAGCTTCATACATATTGTGAGCTTTATAAACAGCAATTCTTAATGTTTGAAAGCACATTCTTCGGAAATATGTCATCTAAAGTAGCCAGAATGGTAAACATTATCTGTACTCTCGTCACTACGCAGCATTCTATCTCTAATCTCCATGATTGAACATGAACATATAGAACGGCTCTATGTACCAACATTTCAAGTGTTTTTACAGGTTTGTAATCATTTCTCGGGACTATCATGGTGTATGTTAAGCGTTTAACCAAAAGTAGACAGTTTTCCTAGATGTATACCCAGGAATCTTCAAGGTTTCAATTGAGTCATTCAGAAAAAGCCAGTCTAATCAGAATCACCTGTAAATAGAAACAGTATTCTCTTTTTTTATCAGCTTCATACATATTCTGAGCTTTATAAACAGCAATTCTTAATGTTTGAAAGCACTTTCCTTGGAAAAACAACATCTAGAGTGGCCGCAACTGTAAACTTCATCCTTACTCTCCTCAGTTGAGAGATTTTACCACTAATCTCAGTGATTGAACTAGGCCATAAAGATAGCACGGCTCTATTTTACAGCATTTCAAGTGTTTCTTACATGTTTCTAGTCACTTCCTGGGACTATCCTAGTGTATTTTAAGAGTTTTACCAAAATTAGACATTTTTCCAGAAGTAGATACATGAATCTTCAGGATGTAAACTTTGTCATTAAGAAAATGCCTGGTAATTCAGCCTCAATTGTATATATAAACAGTATTCTCTTCATTGATCAGCCTCATACACATATTCTGAGCTTTAAAAACAGCAATTCCTCATACTGGAATCACTTTCTTTGGAAAAACACCATCAAGAGTAGCCGGAATTGTAAACATTATCATTACTCTCTTCATTTGAGAGTTTTCTACTTCTAATCTCGGTGATTGAACTAGGCCATCAGGATAGAATGGCTCCATTTACCCGTATTTAAACTGTTTCTTACATGTCTCTAATCTTTTCTGGGACTATCATTATGTATTGTAAGAGTTTTACCAAAAGTAGACAGTTTTCCCAGAAGTATACACGTGAATCTTCAAGAGTTAAATTGCGCCATTCAGAAAACGCCAGGCAAATCGGCCTCAGTTGTAAATATAAAAAGTATTCTCTTCATTTATCAGCTTCATACCCATATTTTCAGCTTTTAAAACGGAAATTCTTAATGTTTGAAAGCACTTTCTTCGGAAATACATCATGTAAGTAGCCAGAATGGTAAACATTATCTGTACTCTCATCATTACGCAGCATTCTATCTCTAATCTCCGTGATTGAACATGAACATAAAGATAGAACGGCACTATGTACCAGCATTTCAAGTGTTTCTTACATGTTTCTAATCATTTCTCAGGACTATCATGGTGTACATTAAGCGTTTAACCAAAAGTATACAGTTTTCCTAGAAGTATACACAGGAATCTTCAAGGTTACAATTGAGTCATTCAGAAAACGCCAGTCTAATCAGAATCACCTGTAAATAGAAACGGTATTCTCTTTATTTATCAGCTTCCTACAGATTCTGAGCTGTATTAACAGCAATTCTTAATGTTTGAAAGCACTTTCCTTGGAAAAACAACATCTACAGTAGCTGCAACTGTAAACTTCATCCTTACTCTTCTCAGTTGAGAGTTTTTTACCTCTAATCTCAGTGATTGAACTAGGCCATAAAGACAGAACAGCTCTATGTACCAGCATTTCAAGTGTTTCTTACATGTTTCTAATCATTTCTGGGACTATCACTGTGTATTTTAAGAGTTTTACCAAAAGTAGACCGTTTTCCCAGAAGTATACACTTGAATCTTCAAGAGTTAAATTGTGCCATTCAAAAAATGCCAGGCAATTCGGCCTCAGTTGTAAATATAAAAAGTATTCTCTTCATTTATCACCTTCATACCCGTACTCTCAGCTTTTTAAACGGAAATTCTTAATGTTTGAAAGCACTTTCTTCGGAAATACATCATGTAAAGTAGCCAGATGGCTAAACATTATCTGTACTCTCGACATTACGCAGCATTCTATCTCTAATCTCCTTGATTGTACAAGAACATAAAGATAGAACCGCTCTATGTACCAGCATTTCAAGTGTTTCTTACATGTTTCTAATCATTTCTGAGGACTAGCATGGTGTATGTTAAGTGTTTTGCCAAACGTAGATAGTTTTCCTGAAAGTATACACAGGAATCTTCAAGGTTTCAATTGAGTCATTCAGAAAACGCCAGTCTAATCAGAATCACCTGTAAATAGAAACAGTATTCTCTTTATTTATCAGCTTCATACATATTGTGAGCTTTATAAACAGCAATTCTTAATGTTTGAAAGCACATTCTTCGGAAATATGTCATCTAAAGTAGCCAGAATGGTAAACATTATCTGTACTCTCGTCACTACGCAGCATTCTATCTCTAATCTCCATGATTGAACATGAACATATAGAACGGCTCTATGTACCAACATTTCAAGTGTTTTTACAGGTTTGTAATCATTTCTCGGGACTATCATGGTGTATGTTAAGCGTTTAACCAAAAGTAGACAGTTTTCCTAGATGTATACCCAGGAATCTTCAAGGTTTCAATTGAGTCATTCAGAAAAAGCCAGTCTAATCAGAATCACCTGTAAATAGAAACAGTATTCTCTTTTTTTATCAGCTTCATACATATTCTGAGCTTTATAAACAGCAATTCTTAATGTTTGAAAGCACTTTCCTTGGAAAAACAACATCTAGAGTGGCCGCAACTGTAAACTTCATCCTTACTCTCCTCAGTTGAGAGATTTTACCACTAATCTCAGTGATTGAACTAGGCCATAAAGATAGCACGGCTCTATTTTACAGCATTTCAAGTGTTTCTTACATGTTTCTAGTCACTTCCTGGGACTATCCTAGTGTATTTTAAGAGTTTTACCAAAATTAGACATTTTTCCAGAAGTAGATACATGAATCTTCAGGATGTAAACTTTGTCATTAAGAAAATGCCTGGTAATTCAGCCTCAATTGTATATATAAACAGTATTCTCTTCATTGATCAGCCTCATACACATATTCTGAGCTTTAAAAACAGCAATTCCTCATACTGGAATCACTTTCTTTGGAAAAACACCATCAAGAGTAGCCGGAATTGTAAACATTATCATTACTCTCTTCATTTGAGAGTTTTCTACTTCTAATCTCGGTGATTGAACTAGGCCATCAGGATAGAATGGCTCCATTTACCCGTATTTAAACTGTTTCTTACATGTCTCTAATCTTTTCTGGGACTATCATTATGTATTGTAAGAGTTTTACCAAAAGTAGACAGTTTTCCCAGAAGTATACACGTGAATCTTCAAGAGTTAAATTGCGCCATTCAGAAAACGCCAGGCAAATCGGCCTCAGTTGTAAATATAAAAAGTATTCTCTTCATTTATCAGCTTCATACCCATATTTTCAGCTTTTTAAACGGAAATTCTTAATGTTTGAAAGCACTTTCTTCGGAAATACATCATGTAAGTAGCCAGAATGGTAAACATTATCTGTACTCTCATCATTACGCAGCATTCTATCTCTAATCTCCGTGATTGAACATGAACATAAAGATAGAACGGCTCTATGTACCAGCATTTCAAGTGTTTCTTACATGTTTCTAATCATTTCTCAGGACTATCATGGTGTACATTAAGCGTTTAACCAAAAGTATACAGTTTTCCTAGAAGTATACACAGGAATCTTCAAGGTTACAATTGAGTCATTCAGAAAACGCCAGTCTAATCAGAATCACCTGTAAATAGAAACGGTATTCTCTTTATTTATCAGCTTCCTACAGATTCTGAGCTGTATTAACAGCAATTCTTAATGTTTGAAAGCACTTTCCTTGGAAAAACAACATCTACAGTAGCTGCAACTGTAAACTTCATCCTTACTCTTCTCAGTTGAGAGTTTTTTACCTCTAATCTCAGTGATTGAACTAGGCCATAAAGACAGAACAGCTCTATGTACCAGCATTTCAAGTGTTTCTTACATGTTTCTAATCATTTCTGGGACTATCACTGTGTATTTTAAGAGTTTTACCAAAAGTAGACCGTTTTCCCAGAAGTATACACTTGAATCTTCAAGAGTTAAATTGTGCCATTCAAAAAATGCCAGGCAATTCGGCCTCAGTTGTAAATATAAAAAGTATTCTCTTCATTTATCACCTTCATACCCGTACTCTCAGCTTTTTAAACGGAAATTCTTAATGTTTGAAAGCACTTTCTTCGGAAATACATCATGTAAAGTAGCCAGATGGCTAAACATTATCTGTACTCTCGACATTACGCAGCATTCTATCTCTAATCTCCTTGATTGTACAAGAACATAAAGATAGAACCGCTCTATGTACCAGCATTTCAAGTGTTTCTTACATGTTTCTAATCATTTCTGAGGACTAGCATGGTGTATGTTAAGTGTTTTGCCAAACGTAGATAGTTTTCCTGAAAGTATACACAGGAATCTTCAAGGTTTCAATTGAGTCATTCAGAAAACGCCAGTCTAATCAGAATCACCTGTAAATAGAAACAGTATTCTCTTTATTTATCAGCTTCATACATATTCTGAGCTTTATAAACAGCAATTCTTAATGTTTGAAAGCACATTCTTCGGAAATATGTCATCTAAAGTAGCCAGAATGGTAAACATTATCTGTACTCTCGTCACTACGCAGCATTCTATCTCTAATCTCCATGATTGAACATGAACATATAGAACGGCTCTATGTACCAACATTTCAAGTGTTTTTACAGGTTTGTAATCATTTCTCGGGACTATCATGGTGTATGTTAAGCGTTTAACCAAAAGTAGACAGTTTTCCTAGATGTATACCCAGGAATCTTCAAGGTTTCAATTGAGTCATTCAGAAAAAGCCAGTCTAATCAGAATCACCTGTAAATAGAAACAGTATTCTCTTTTTTTATCAGCTTCATACATATTCTGAGCTTTATAAACAGCAATTCTTAATGTTTGAAAGCACTTTCCTTGGAAAAACAACATCTAGAGTGGCCGCAACTGTAAACTTCATCCTTACTCTCCTCAGTTGAGAGATTTTACCACTAATCTCAGTGATTGAACTAGGCCATAAAGATAGCACGGCTCTATTTTACAGCATTTCAAGTGTTTCTTACATGTTTCTAGTCACTTCCTGGGACTATCCTAGTGTATTTTAAGAGTTTTACCAAAATTAGACATTTTTCCAGAAGTAGATACATGAATCTTCAGGATGTAAACTTTGTCATTAAGAAAATGCCTGGTAATTCAGCCTCAATTGTATATATAAACAGTATTCTCTTCATTGATCAGCCTCATACACATATTCTGAGCTTTAAAAACAGCAATTCCTCATACTGGAATCACTTTCTTTGGAAAAACACCATCAAGAGTAGCCGGAATTGTAAACATTATCATTACTCTCTTCATTTGAGAGTTTTCTACTTCTAATCTCGGTGATTGAACTAGGCCATCAGGATAGAATGGCTCCATTTACCCGTATTTAAACTGTTTCTTACATGTCTCTAATCTTTTCTGGGACTATCATTATGTATTGTAAGAGTTTTACCAAAAGTAGACAGTTTTCCCAGAAGTATACACGTGAATCTTCAAGAGTTAAATTGCGCCATTCAGAAAACGCCAGGCAAATCGGCCTCAGTTGTAAATATAAAAAGTATTCTCTTCATTTATCAGCTTCATACCCATATTTTCAGCTTTTTAAACGGAAATTCTTAATGTTTGAAAGCACTTTCTTCGGAAATACATCATGTAAGTAGCCAGAATGGTAAACATTATCTGTACTCTCATCATTACGCAGCATTCTATCTCTAATCTCCCTGATTGAACATGAACATAAAGATAGAACGGCTCTATGTACCAGCATTTCAAGTGTTTCTTACATGTTTCTAATCATTTCTCAGGACTATCATGGTGTACATTAAGCGTTTAACCAAAAGTATACAGTTTTCCTAGAAGTATACACAGGAATCTTCAAGGTTACAATTGAGTCATTCAGAAAACGCCAGTCTAATCAGAATCACCTGTAAATAGAAACGGTATTCTCTTTATTTATCAGCTTCCTACAGATTCTGAGCTGTATTAACAGCAATTCTTAATGTTTGAAAGCACTTTCCTTGGAAAAACAACATCTACAGTAGCTGCAACTGTAAACTTCATCCTTACTCTTCTCAGTTGAGAGTTTTTTACCTCTAATCTCAGTGATTGAACTAGGCCATAAAGACAGAACAGCTCTATGTACCAGCATTTCAAGTGTTTCTTACATGTTTCTAATCATTTCTGGGACTATCACTGTGTATTTTAAGAGTTTTACCAAAAGTAGACCGTTTTCCCAGAAGTATACACTTGAATCTTCAAGAGTTAAATTGTGCCATTCAAAAAATGCCAGGCAATTCGGCCTCAGTTGTAAATATAAAAAGTATTCTCTTCATTTATCACCTTCATACCCATACTCTCAGCTTTTTAAACGGAAATTCTTAATGTTTGAAAGCACTTTCTTCGGAAATACATCATGTAAGTAGCCAGATGGCTAAACATTATCTGTACTCTCGACATTACGCAGCATTCTATCTCTAATCTCCTTGATTGTACAAGAACATAAAGATAGAACCGCTCTATGTACCAGCATTTCAAGTGTTTCTTACATGTTTCTAATCATTTCTGAGGACTAGCATGGTGTATGTTAAGTGTTTTGCCAAACGTAGATAGTTTTCCTGAAAGTATACACAGGAATCTTCAAGGTTTCAATTGAGTCATTCAGAAAACGCCAGTCTAATCAGAATCACCTGTAAATAGAAACAGTATTCTCTTTATTTATCAGCTTCCTACATATTCTGAGCTTATAAACAGCAATTCTTAATGTTTGAAAGCACTTTCTTCGGAAATACATCATGTAAAGTAGCCAGAATGGTAAACATTATCGGTACTCTCATTACGCAGCATTCTATCTCTACTCTCCGTAATTGAACATGAACATAAAGGTAGATCCGCTCTATGTACCAGCATTTCAAGTGTTTCTTACATGTTTCTAATCATTTCTCGGGACTATCATGGTGTATGTTAAGCGTTTACCCAAAAGCAGACAGTTTTCCTAGAAGTATACATAGGAATCGTCAAGGTTTCAATGGAGTCATTCAGAAAACGCCAGTCTACTCAGAATCACCTGTAAATATAAACAGTATTCTCTTTATTTATCAGCTTCCTACATATTCTGAGATTTATAAACAGCAATTCTTAATATTTGAAAGCGCATTCTTTGGAAATATGTCATCTAAAGTAGCCAGAATGGTAAACATTATCTGTACTCTCGTCACTACGCAGCATTCTATCTCTAATCTCCGTGATTGAACATGAACATAAAGATAGAACGGCTCTATGTACCAGCATTTCAAGTGTTTCCTACAAGTTTCTAATCATTTCTCAGGACTATCATTGCGTATGTTTAGCGTTTTACCAAAAGTAGACAGTTTTCCTAGAAGTATACACAGGAATCTTCAAGGTTTCAATTGAGTCATTCAGCAAATGCCAGTCTAATCAGAATCACCTGTAATTAGAAACAGTATTCTCTTTATTTATCAGCTTCATACATATTCTGAGCTTTATAAACAGCAATTCTTAATGTTTGAAAGCACATTCTTCGGAAATATGTCATCTAAAGTAGCCAGAATGGTAAACATTATCTGTACTCTCGTCACTACGCAGCATTCTATCTCTAATCTCCATGATTGAACATGAACATATAGAACGGCTCTATGTACCAACATTTCAAGTGTTTTTACAGGTTTGTAATCATTTCTCGGGACTATCATGGTGTATGTTAAGCGTTTAACCAAAAGTAGACAGTTTTCCTAGATGTATACCCAGGAATCTTCAAGGTTTCAATTGAGTCATTCAGAAAAAGCCAGTCTAATCAGAATCACCTGTAAATAGAAACAGTATTCTCTTTTTTTATCAGCTTCATACATATTCTGAGCTTTATAAACAGCAATTCTTAATGTTTGAAAGCACTTTCCTTGGAAAAACAACATCTAGAGTGGCCGCAACTGTAAACTTCATCCTTACTCTCCTCAGTTGAGAGATTTTACCACTAATCTCAGTGATTGAACTAGGCCATAAAGATAGCACGGCTCTATTTTACAGCATTTCAAGTGTTTCTTACATGTTTCTAGTCACTTCCTGGGACTATCCTAGTGTATTTTAAGAGTTTTACCAAAATTAGACATTTTTCCAGAAGTAGATACATGAATCTTCAGGATGTAAACTTTGTCATTAAGAAAATGCCTGGTAATTCAGCCTCAATTGTATATATAAACAGTATTCTCTTCATTGATCAGCCTCATACACATATTCTGAGCTTTAAAAACAGCAATTCCTCATACTGGAATCACTTTCTTTGGAAAAACACCATCAAGAGTAGCCGGAATTGTAAACATTATCATTACTCTCTTCATTTGAGAGTTTTCTACTTCTAATCTCGGTGATTGAACTAGGCCATCAGGATAGAATGGCTCCATTTACCCGTATTTAAACTGTTTCTTACATGTCTCTAATCTTTTCTGGGACTATCATTATGTATTGTAAGAGTTTTACCAAAAGTAGACAGTTTTCCCAGAAGTATACACGTGAATCTTCAAGAGTTAAATTGCGCCATTCAGAAAACGCCAGGCAAATCGGCCTCAGTTGTAAATATAAAAAGTATTCTCTTCATTTATCAGCTTCATACCCATATTTTCAGCTTTTTAAACGGAAATTCTTAATGTTTGAAAGCACTTTCTTCGGAAATACATCATGTAAGTAGCCAGAATGGTAAACATTATCTGTACTCTCATCATTACGCAGCATTCTATCTCTAATCTCCGTGATTGAACATGAACATAAAGATAGAACGGCTCTATGTACCAGCATTTCAAGTGTTTCTTACATGTTTCTAATCATTTCTCAGGACTATCATGGTGTACATTAAGCGTTTAACCAAAAGTATACAGTTTTCCTAGAAGTATACACAGGAATCTTCAAGGTTACAATTGAGTCATTCAGAAAACGCCAGTCTAATCAGAATCACCTGTAAATAGAAACGGTATTCTCTTTATTTATCAGCTTCCTACAGATTCTGAGCTGTATTAACAGCAATTCTTAATGTTTGAAAGCACTTTCCTTGGAAAAACAACATCTACAGTAGCTGCAACTGTAAACTTCATCCTTACTCTTCTCAGTTGAGAGTTTTTTACCTCTAATCTCAGTGATTGAACTAGGCCATAAAGACAGAACAGCTCTATGTACCAGCATTTCAAGTGTTTCTTACATGTTTCTAATCATTTCTGGGACTATCACTGTGTATTTTAAGAGTTTTACCAAAAGTAGACCGTTTTCCCAGAAGTATACACTTGAATCTTCAAGAGTTAAATTGTGCCATTCAAAAAATGCCAGGCAATTCGGCCTCAGTTGTAAATATAAAAAGTATTCTCTTCATTTATCACCTTCATACCCGTACTCTCAGCTTTTTAAACGGAAATTCTTAATGTTTGAAAGCACTTTCTTCGGAAATACATCATGTAAAGTAGCCAGATGGCTAAACATTATCTGTACTCTCGACATTACGCAGCATTCTATCTCTAATCTCCTTGATTGTACAAGAACATAAAGATAGAACCGCTCTATGTACCAGCATTTCAAGTGTTTCTTACATGTTTCTAATCATTTCTGAGGACTAGCATGGTGTATGTTAAGTGTTTTGCCAAACGTAGATAGTTTTCCTGAAAGTATACACAGGAATCTTCAAGGTTTCAATTGAGTCATTCAGAAAACGCCAGTCTAATCAGAATCACCTGTAAATAGAAACAGTATTCTCTTTATTTATCAGCTTCATACATATTCTGAGCTTTATAAACAGCAATTCTTAATGTTTGAAAGCACATTCTTCGGAAATATGTCATCTAAAGTAGCCAGAATGGTAAACATTATCTGTACTCTCGTCACTACGCAGCATTCTATCTCTAATCTCCATGATTGAACATGAACATATAGAACGGCTCTATGTACCAACATTTCAAGTGTTTTTACAGGTTTGTAATCATTTCTCGGGACTATCATGGTGTATGTTAAGCGTTTAACCAAAAGTAGACAGTTTTCCTAGATGTATACCCAGGAATCTTCAAGGTTTCAATTGAGTCATTCAGAAAAAGCCAGTCTAATCAGAATCACCTGTAAATAGAAACAGTATTCTCTTTTTTTATCAGCTTCATACATATTCTGAGCTTTATAAACAGCAATTCTTAATGTTTGAAAGCACTTTCCTTGGAAAAACAACATCTAGAGTGGCCGCAACTGTAAACTTCATCCTTACTCTCCTCAGTTGAGAGATTTTACCACTAATCTCAGTGATTGAACTAGGCCATAAAGATAGCACGGCTCTATTTTACAGCATTTCAAGTGTTTCTTACATGTTTCTAGTCACTTCCTGGGACTATCCTAGTGTATTTTAAGAGTTTTACCAAAATTAGACATTTTTCCAGAAGTAGATACATGAATCTTCAGGATGTAAACTTTGTCATTAAGAAAATGCCTGGTAATTCAGCCTCAATTGTATATATAAACAGTATTCTCTTCATTGATCAGCCTCATACACATATTCTGAGCTTTAAAAACAGCAATTCCTCATACTGGAATCACTTTCTTTGGAAAAACACCATCAAGAGTAGCCGGAATTGTAAACATTATCATTACTCTCTTCATTTGAGAGTTTTCTACTTCTAATCTCGGTGATTGAACTAGGCCATCAGGATAGAATGGCTCCATTTACCCGTATTTAAACTGTTTCTTACATGTCTCTAATCTTTTCTGGGACTATCATTATGTATTGTAAGAGTTTTACCAAAAGTAGACAGTTTTCCCAGAAGTATACACGTGAATCTTCAAGAGTTAAATTGCGCCATTCAGAAAACGCCAGGCAAATCGGCCTCAGTTGTAAATATAAAAAGTATTCTCTTCATTTATCAGCTTCATACCCATATTTTCAGCTTTTTAAACGGAAATTCTTAATGTTTGAAAGCACTTTCTTCGGAAATACATCATGTAAGTAGCCAGAATGGTAAACATTATCTGTACTCTCATCATTACGCAGCATTCTATCTCTAATCTCCGTGATTGAACATGAACATAAAGATAGAACGGCTCTATGTACCAGCATTTCAAGTGTTTCTTACATGTTTCTAATCATTTCTCAGGACTATCATGGGGTACATTAAGCGTTTAACCAAAAGTATACAGTTTTCCTAGAAGTATACACAGGAATCTTCAAGGTTACAATTGAGTCATTCAGAAAACGCCAGTCTAATCAGGATCACCTGTAAATAGAAACGGTATTCTCTTTATTTATCAGCTTCCTACAGATTCTGAGCTGTATTAACAGCAATTCTTAATGTTTGAAAGCACTTTCCTTGGAAAAACAACATCTACAGTAGCTGCAACTGTAAACTTCATCCTTACTCTTCTCAGTTGAGAGTTTTTTACCTCTAATCTCAGTGATTGAACTAGGCCATAAAGACAGAACAGCTCTATGTACCAGCATTTCAAGTGTTTCTTACATGTTTCTAATCATTTCTGGGACTATCACTGTGTATTTTAAGAGTTTTACCAAAAGTAGACCGTTTTCCCAGAAGTATACACTTGAATCTTCAAGAGTTAAATTGTGCCATTCAAAAAATGCCAGGCAATTCGGCCTCAGTTGTAAATATAAAAAGTATTCTCTTCATTTATCACCTTCATACCCATACTCTCAGCTTTTTAAACGGAAATTCTTAATGTTTGAAAGCACTTTCTTCGGAAATACATCATGTAAAGTAGCCAGATGGCTAAACATTATCTGTACTCTCGACATTACGCAGCATTCTATCTCTAATCTCCTTGATTGTACAAGAACATAAAGATAGAACCGCTCTATGTACCAGCATTTCAAGTGTTTTGTACATGTTTCTAATCATTTCTGAGGACTAGCATGGTGTATGTTAAGTGTTTTGCCAAACGTAGATAGTTTTCCTGAAAGTATACACAGGAATCTTCAAGGTTTCAATTGAGTCATTCAGAAAACGCCAGTCTAATCAGAATCACCTGTAAATAGAAACAGTATTCTCTTTATTTATCAGCTTCCTACATATTCTGAGCTTATAAACAGCAATTCTTAATGTTTGAAAGCACTTTCTTCGGAAATACATCATGTAAAATAGCCAGAATGGTAAACATTATCGGTACTCTCATTACGCAGCATTCTATCTCTAATCTCCGTAATTGAACATGAACATAAAGGTAGATCCGCTCTATGTACCAGCATTTCAAGTGTTTCTTACATGTTTCTAATCATTTCTCGGGACTATCATGGTGTATGTTAAGCGTTTACCCAAAAGCAGACAGTTTTCCTAGAAGTATACATAGGAATCTTCAAGGTTTCAATGGAGTCATTCAGAAAACGCCAGTCTACTCAGAATCACCTGTAAATATAAACAGTATTCTCTTTATTAATCAGCTTCCTACATATTCTGAGATTTATAAACAGCAATTCTTAATATTTGAAAGCGCATTCTTTGGAAATATGTCATCTAAAGTAGCCAGAATGGTAAACATTATCTGTACTCTCGTCACTACGCAGCCTTCTATCTCTAATCTCCGTGATTGAACATGAATATAAAGATAGAGCGGCTCTATGTACCAGCATTTCAAGTGTTTCTTACAAGTTTCTAATCATTTCTTGGGACTATCATTGCGTATGGTAAGCGTTTTACCAAAAGTAGACAGTTTTCCTAGAAGTATACACAGGAATCTTCAAGGTTTCAATTGAGTCATTCAGAAAACGCCAGTCTAATCAGAATCACCTGTAAATAGAAACAGTATTCTCTTTATTTATCAGCTTCATACATATTCTGAGCTTTATAAACAGCAATTCTTAATGTTTGAAAGCACATTCTTCGGAAATATGTCATCTAAAGTAGCCAGAATGGTAAACATTATCTGTACTCTCGTCACTACGCAGCATTCTATCTCTAATCTCCATGATTGAACATGAACATATAGAACGGCTCTATGTACCAACATTTCAAGTGTTTTTACAGGTTTGTAATCATTTCTCGGGACTATCATGGTGTATGTTAAGCGTTTAACCAAAAGTAGACAGTTTTCCTAGATGTATACCCAGGAATCTTCAAGGTTTCAATTGAGTCATTCAGAAAAAGCCAGTCTAATCAGAATCACCTGTAAATAGAAACAGTATTCTCTTTTTTTATCAGCTTCATACATATTCTGAGCTTTATAAAGAGCAATTCTTAATGTTTGAAAGCACTTTCCTTGGAAAAACAACATCTAGAGTGGCCGCAACTGTAAACTTCATCCTTACTCTCCTCAGTTGAGAGATTTTACCACTAATCTCAGTGATTGAACTAGGCCATAAAGATAGCACGGCTCTATTTTACAGCATTTCAAGTGTTTCTTACATGTTTCTAGTCACTTCCTGGGACTATCCTAGTGTATTTTAAGAGTTTTACCAAAATTAGACATTTTTCCAGAAGTAGATACATGAATCTTCAGGATGTAAACTTTGTCATTAAGAAAATGCCTGGTAATTCAGCCTCAATTGTATATATAAACAGTATTCTCTTCATTGATCAGCCTCATACACATATTCTGAGCTTTAAAAACAGCAATTCCTCATACTGGAATCACTTTCTTTGGAAATACACCATCAAGAGTAGCCGGAATTGTAAACATTATCATTACTCTCTTCATTTGAGAGTTTTCTACTTCTAATCTCGGTGATTGAACTAGGCCATCAGGATAGAATGGCTCCATTTACCCGTATTTAAACTGTTTCTTACATGTCTCTAATCTTTTCTGGGACTATCATTATGTATTGTAAGAGTTTTACCAAAAGTAGACAGTTTTCCCAGAAGTATACACGTGAATCTTCAAGAGTTAAATTGCGCCATTCAGAAAACGCCAGGCAAATCGGCCTCAGTTGTAAATATAAAAAGTATTCTCTTCATTTATCAGCTTCATACCCATATTTTCAGCTTTTTAAACGGAAATTCTTAATGTTTGAAAGCACTTTCTTCGGAAATACATCATGTAAGTAGCCAGAATGGTAAACATTATTGGTACTCTCATTACGCAGCATTCTATCTCTAATCTCCGTAATTGAACATGAACATAAAGATAGATCCGCTCTATGTACCAGCATTTCAAGTGTTTCTTACATGTTTCTAATCATTTCTCGGGACTATCATGGTGTATGTTAAGCATTTAACCAAAAGCAGACAGTTTTCCTAGAAGTATACACAGGAATCTTCAAGGTTTCAATTGAGTCATTCAGAAAACGCCAGTCTAATCAGAATCACCTCTAAATATAAACAGCATTCTCTTTATTTATCAGCTTCCTACATATTCTGAGATTTATAAACAGCAATTCTTAATATTTGAAAGCGCATTCTTTGGAAATATGTCATCTAAAGTAGCCAGAATGGTAAACATTATCTGTACTCTCGTCACTATGCAGCCTTCTATCTCTAATCTCCGTGATTGAACATGAATATAAAGTTAGAGCGGCTCTATGTACCAGCATTTCAAGTGTTTCTTACAAGTTTCTAATCATTTCTCGGGACTATCATTGCGTATGGTAAGCGTTTTACCAAAAGTAGACAGTTTTCCTAGAAGTATACACAGGAATCTTCAAGGTTTCAATTTAGTTATTCAGAAAACGCCAGTCTAATCAGAAACACGTGTAAATAGAAACGGTATTCTCTTTATTTATCAGCTTCCTACATATTCTGAGCTTTATAAACAGCAATTCTTAATGTTTGAAAGCACTTTCCTTGGAAAAACAACATCTAGAGTAGCCGCAATTGTTAACTTCATCCTTACTCTCCTCAGTTTAGAGTTTTTTATCTCTAATCTCAGTGATTGAACTAGGCCATAATGATAGCACGGCTCTATTTTACAGCATTTCAAGTGTTTCTTACATGTTTCTAGTCACTTCCCGGGACTATCCTAGTGTATATTAAGAGTTTTACCAAAATTAGACATTTTTCCAGAAGTAGATACATGAATCTTCAGGATGTAAACTTTGTCATTAAGAAAATGCCTGATAATTCAGCCCCAATTGTATATATAAACAGTATTCTCTTCATTGATCAGCCTCATACACATATTCTGAGCTTTAAAAACAGCAATTCCCCATGTTGGAAGCACTCTCTTTGGAAAAACACCATTTAGAGTAGCCGCAATTGTAAACATTATCAATACTCTCTTCATTTGAGAGTTTTCTACCTCTAATCTCGGAGATTGAACCAGGCCATCAGGATACAACGGCTCGATTTACCCGTATTGAAACTGTTTCTTACATGTCTCTAATCTTTTCTGGGACTATCATTGTGTATTGTATGAGTTTTACCAAAAGTAGACAGTTTTCCCAGAAGTATACACGTGAATCTTCAAGTGTTAAATTGTGCCATTCAGAAAACGCCAGGCAATTCGGCCTCAGTTGTAAATATAAAAAGTATTCTCTTCATTTATCAGCTTCATACCCATATTCTCAGCTTTTTAAACGGTAATTCTTAATGTTTGAAAGCACTTTCTTCGGATATACATCATGAAAGTAGCCAGAATGGTAAGCATTATCTGTACTCTCGTCATGACGTAGCATTCTATCTTAATCTCCGTGATTGAACATGAACATAAAGATAGAATGGCTCTGTGTACCAGCATTTCAAGTGTTTCCTACCAGTTTCTAATCATTTCTCAGGACTATCATTGCGTATGTTTAGCGTTTTACCAAAAGTAGACAGTTTTCCTAGAAGTATACACAGGAATCTTCAAGGTTTCAATTGAGTCATTCAGCAAATGCCAGTCTAATCAGAATCACCTGTAAATAGAAACAGTATTCTCTTTATTTATCAGCTTCCTACATATTCTGAACTTTATAAACAGAAATTCTTAATGTTTGAAAGCACATTCTTCGGAAATATGTCATCTAAAGTAGCCAGAATGGTAAACATTATCTGTATTCTCGTCACTACGCAGCATTCTATCTCTAATCTCCATGATTGAACATGAACATATAGAACGGCTCTATGTACCAGCATTTCAAGTGTTTTTACAGGTTTGTAATCATTTCTCGGGACTATCATGGTGTATGTTAAGCGTTTAACCAAAAGTAGACAGTTTTCCTAGATGTATACCCAGGAATCTTCAAGGTTTCAATTGAGTCATTCAGAAAAAGCCAGTCTAATCAGAATCACCTGTAAATAGAAACAGTATTCTCTTTTTTTATCAGCTTCATACATATTCTGAGCTTTATAAACAGCAATTCTTAATGTTTGAAAGCACTTTCCTTGGAAAAACAACATCTAGAGTGGCCGCAACTGTAAACTTCATCCTTACTCTCCTCAGTTGAGAGATTTTACCACTAATCTCAGTGATTGAACTAGGCCATAAAGATAGCACGGCTCTATTTTACAGCATTTCAAGTGTTTCTTACATGTTTCTAGTCAATTCCTGGGACTATCCTAGTGTATTTTAAGAGTTTTACCAAAATTAGACATTTTTCCAGAAGTAGATACATGAATCTTCAGGATGTAAACTTTGTCATTAAGAAAATGCCTGGTAATTCAGCCTCAATTGTATATATAAACAGTATTCTCTTCATTGATCAGCCTCATACACATATTCTGATCTTTAAAAACAGCAATTCCTCATACTGGAATCACTTTCTTTGGAAAAACACCATCAAGAGTAGCCGGAATTGTAAACATTATCATTACTCTCTTCATTTGAGAGTTTTCAACTTCTAATCTCGGTGATTGAACTAGGCCATCAGGATAGAATGGCTCCATTTACCCGTATTTAAACTGTTTCTTACATGTTTCTAATCATTTCTGGGACTATCACTGTGTATTTTAAGAGTTTTACCAAAAGTAGACCGTTTTCCCAGAAGTATACACTTGAATCTTCAAGAGTTAAATTGTGCCATTCAAAAAATGCCAGGCAATTCGGCCTCAGTTGTAAATATAAAAAGTATTCTCTTCATTTATCAGCTTCATACCCATACTCTCAGCTTTTTAAACGGAAATTCTTAATGTTTGAAAGCACTTTCTTCGGAAATACATCATGTAAAGTAGCCAGATGGGTAAACATTATCTGTACTCTCGACATTACGCAGCATTCTATCTCTAATCTCCGTGATTGAACAAGAACATAAAGATAGAACCGCTCTATGTACCAGCATTTCAAGTGTTTCTTACATGTTTCTAATCATTTCTGAGGACTAGCATGGTGTATGTTAAGTGTTTTGCCAAAAGTAGATAGTTTTCCTGAAAGTATACACAGGAATCTTCAAGGTTTCAATTGAGTCATTCAGAAAACGCCAGTCTAATCAGAATCACCTGTAAATAGAAACAGTATTCTCTTTATTTATCAGCTTCCTACATATTCTGAGCTTATAAACAGCAATTCTTAATGTTTGAAAGCACTTTCTTCGGAAATACATCATGTAAAGTAGCCAGAATGGTAAACATTATCTGTACTCTCGTCACTACGCAGCCTTCTATCTCTAATCTCCGTGATTGAACATGAATATAAAGATAGAGCGGCTCTATGTACCAGCATTTCAAGTGATTCTTACAAGTTTCTAATCATTTCTCGGGACTATCATTGCGTATGGTAAGCGTTTTACCAAAAGGAGACAGTTTTCCTAGAAGTATACACAGGAATCTTCAAGGTTTCAATTTAGTTATTCAGAAAACGCCAGTCTAATCAGAAACACGTGTAAATAGAAACCGTATTCCCTTTATTTATCAGCTTCCTACATATTCTGAGCTTTATAAACAGCAATTCTTAATGTTTGAAAGCACTTTCCTTGGAAAAACAACATCTAGAGTAGCCACAATTGTTAACTTCATCCTTACTCTCCTCAGTTTAGAGTTTTTTATCTCTAATCTCAGTGATTGAACTAGGCCATAATGATAGCACGGCTCTATATTACAGCATTTCAAGTGTTTCTTACATGTTTCTAGTCACTTCCCGGGACTATCCTAGTGTATATTAAGAGTTTTACCAAAATTAGACATTTTTCCAGAAGTAGATACATGAATCTTCAGGATGTCAACTTTGTCATTAAGAAAATGCCTGATAATTCAGCCCCAATTGTATATATAAACAGTATTCTCTTCATTGATCAGCCTCATACACATATTCTGAGCTTTAAAAACAGCAATTCCCCATGTTGGAAGCACTCTCTTTGGAAAAACACCATTTAGAGTAGCCGCAATTGTAAACATTATCAATACTCTCTTCATTTGAGAGTTTTCTACCTCTAATCTCGGAGATTGAAACAGGCCATCAGGATAGAACGGCTCGATTTACCCGTATTGAAACTCTTTCTTACATGTCTCTAATCTTTTCTGAGACTATCATTGTGTATTGTATGAGTTTTACCAAAAGAAGACAGTTTTCCCAGAAGTATACACGTGAATCTTCAAGTGTTAAATTGTGCCATTCAGAAAACGCCAGGCAATTCGGCCTCATTGTAAATATAAAAAGTATTCTCTTCATTTATCAGCTTCATACCCATATTCTCAGCTTTTTAAACGGTAATTCTTAATGTTTGAAAGCACTTTCTTCGGATATACATCATGAAAGTAGCCAGAATGGTAAGCATTATCTGTACTCTCGTCATGACGTAGCATTCTATCTTAATCTCCGTGATTGAACATGAACATAAAGATAGAATGGCTCTGTGTAGCAGCATTTCAAGTGTTTCTTACATGTTTCTAATCATTTCTCGGGACTATCATGGTGTACGTTAAGCGTTTAACCAAAAGGAGACAGTTTTCCTAGATGTATAACAGGAATCTGCAAGGTTTCAATTGAGTCATTCAGCAAATGCCAGTCTAATCAGAATCACCTGTAAATATAAACAGTATTCTCTTTATTTATCAGCTTCCTACATATTCTGAGCTTTATAAACAGCAATTCTTAATGTTTGAAAGCACATTCTTTGGAAATATGTCATCTAAAGTAGCCAGAATGGTAAACATTATCTGTACTCTCGTCACTACGCAGCCTTCTATCTCTAATCTCCGTGATTGAACATGAATATAAAGATAGAGCGGCTCTATGTACCAGCATTTCAAGTGTTTCTTACAAGTTTCTAATCATTTCTCGGGACTATCATTGCGTATGTTAAGCGTTTTACCAAAAGTAGACAGTTTTCCTAGAAGTATACACAGGAATCTTCAAGGTTTCAATTTAGTCATTCAGAAAACGCCAGTCTAATCAGAAACACCTGTAAATAGAAACGGTATTCTCTTTATTTATCAGCTTCCTACATATTCTGAGCTTTATAAACAGCAATTCTTAATGTTTGAAAGCACTTTCTTTGGAAAAACAACATCTAGAGTAGCCGCAATTGTAAACTTCATCCTTACTCTCCTCAGTTTAGAGTTTTTTATCTCTAATCTCAGTGATTGAACTAGGCCATAATGATAGCACGGCTCTATTTTACATCATTTCAAGTGTTTCTTACATGTTTCTAGTCACTTCCCGGGACTATCCTAGTGTATATTAAGAGTTTTACCAAAATTAGACATTTTTCCAGAAGTAGATACATGAATCTTCAGGATGTAAACTTTGTCATTAAGAAAATGCCTGATAATTCAGCCCCAATTGTATATATAAACAGTATTCTCTTCATTGATCAGCCTCATACACATATTCTGAGCTTTAAAAACAGCAATTCCCCATGTTGGAAGCACTTTCTTTGGAAAAACACCATTTAGAGTAGCCGCAATTGTAAACATTATCAATACTCTCTTCATTTGAGAGTTTTCTACCTCTAATCTCGGAGATTGAACCAGGCCATCAGGATACAACGGCTCGATTTACCCGTATTGAAACTGTTTCTTACATGTCTCTAATCTTTACTGGGACTATCATTGTGTATTGTATGAGTTTTACCAAATGTAGACAGTTTTCCCAGAAGTATACATGTGAATCTTCAAGTGTTAAATTGTGCCATTCAGAAAACGCCAGGCAATTCGGCCTCAGTTGTAAATATAAAAAGTATTCTCTTCATTTATCAGCTTCATACCCATATTCTCAGCTTTTTAAACGGTAATTCTTAATGTTTGAAAGCACTTTCTTCGGAAATACATCATGTAAAGTAGCCAGAATGGTAAGCATTATCTGTACTCTCGTCATGACGCAGCATTCTATCTTAATGTCCGTGATTGAACATGAACTTAAAGATAGAATGGCTCTGTGTACCAGCATTTCAAGTGTTTCTTACATGTTTCTAATCATTTCTCGGGACTATCATGGTGTACGTTAAGCGTTTAACCAAAAGGAGACAGTTTTCCTAGATGTATAACAGGAATCTGCAAGGTGTCAATTGAGTCATTCAGCAAATGCCAGTCTAATCAGAATCACCTGTAAATATAAACAGTATTCTCTTTATTTATCAGCTTCCTACATATTCTGAGCTTTATAAACAGCAATTCTTAATGTTTGAAAGCACATTCTTTGGAAATATGTCATCTAAAGTAGCCAGAATGGTAAACATTATCTGTACTCTCGTCACTACGCAGCCTTCTATCTCTAATCTCCGTGATTGAACATGAATGTAAAGATAGAGCGGCTCTATGTACCAGCATTTCAAGTGTTTCTTACAAGTTTCTAATCATTTCTCGGGACTATCATTGCGTATGGTAAGCGTTTTACCAAAAGTAGACAGTTTTCCTAGAAGTATACACAGGAATCTTCAAGGTCAATTTAGTCATTCCGAAAACGCCAGTCTAATCAGAAACACCTGTAAATAGAAACGGTATTCTCTTTATTTATCAGCTTCCTACATATTCTGAGGTTTATAAACAGCAATTCTTAATGTTTGAAAGCACTTTCCTTGGAAAAACAACATCTCGAGTAGCCGCAATTGTAAACTTCATCCTTACTCTCCTCAGTTTAGAGTTTTTTATCTCTAATCTCAGTGATTGAACTAGGCCATAATGATAGCCCGGCTCTATTTTACAGCATTTCAAGTATTTCTTACATGTTTCTAGTCACTTCCCGGGACTATCCTAGTGTATATTAAGAGTTTTACCAAAATTAGACATTTTTCCAGAAGTAGATACATGAATCTTCAGGATGTAAACTTTGTCATTAAGAAAATGCCTGATAATTCAGCCCCAATTGTATATATAAACAGTATTCTCTACATTGATCAGCCTCATACACATATTCTGAGCTTTAAAAACAGCAATTCCCCATGTTGGAAGCACTTTCTTTGGAAAAACACCATTTAGAGTAGCCGCAATTGTAAACATTATCAATACTCTCTTCATTTGAGAGTTTTCTACCTCTAATCTCGGAGATTGAACCAGGCCATCAGGATAGCACGGCTCGATTTCCCCGTATTGAAACTGTTTCTTACATGTCTCTAATCTTTGATGGGACTATCATTCTGTATTGTATGAGTTTTACCAAAAGTAGACAGTTTTCCCAGAATTATACACGTGAATCTTCAAGCGTTAAATTGCGCCATTAAGAAAACACCAGGCAATTCGGCCTCAGTTGTATATATAAAAAGTATTCTCTTCATTTATCAGCTTCATACCCATATTCTCAGCTTTTTAAACGGTAATTCTTAATGTTTGAAAGCACTTTCTTCGGAAATACATCATGTAAAGTAGCCAGAATGGTAAGCATTATCTGTACTCTCGTCATGACGTAGCATTCTATCTTAATCTCCGTGATTGAACATGAACATAAAGATAGAATGGCTCTGTGTACCAGCATTTCAAGTGTTTCTTACATGTTTCTAATCATTTCTTGGGACTATCATGGTGTACGTTAAGCGTTTAACCAAAAGTACACAGTTTTCCTAGATGTATACAGGAATCTGCAAGGTGTCAATTGAGTCATTCAGCAAATGCCAGTCTAATCAGAATCACCTGTAAATATAAACAGTATTCTCTTTATTTATCAGCTTCCTACATATTCTGAGCTTTATAAACAGCAATTCTTAATGTTTGAAAGCACATTCTTTGGAAATATGTCATCTAAAGTAGCCAGAATGGTAAACATTATCTGTACTCTCGTCACTACGCAGCCTTCTATCTCTAATCTCCGTGATTGAACATGAATATAAAGATAGAGCGGCTCTATGTACCAGCATTTCAAGTGTTTCTTACAAGTTTCTAATCATTTCTCGGGACTATCATTGCGTATGGTAAGCGTTTTACCAAAAGTAGACAGTTTTCCTAGAAGTATACACAGGAATCTTCAAGGTTTCAATTTAGTCATTCCGAAAACGCCAGTCTAATCAGAAACACCTGTAAATAGAAACGGTATTCTCTTTATTTATCAGCTTCCTACATATTCTGAGGTTTATAAACAGCAATTCTTAATGTTTGAAAGCACTTTCCTTGGAAAAACAACATCTAGAGTAGCCGCAATTGTAAACTTCATCCTTACTCTCCTCAGTTTAGAGTTTTTTATCTCTAATCTCAGTGATTGAACTAGGCCATAATGATAGCACGGCTCTATTTTACAGCATTTCAAGTATTTCTTACATGTTTCTAGTCACTTCCCGGGACTATCCTAGTGTATATTAAGAGTTTTACCAAAATTAGACATTTTTCCAGAAGTAGATACATGAATCTTCAGGATGTAAACTTTGTCATTAAGAAAATGCCTGATAATTCAGCCCCAATTGTATATATAAACAGTATTCTCTTCATTGATCAGCCTCATACACATATTCTGAGCTTTAAAAACAGCAATTCCCCATGTTGGAAGCAGTCTCTTTGGAAAAACACCATTCAGAGTAGCCGCAATGTAAACATTATCAATACTCTCTTCATTTGAGAGTTTTCTACCTCTAATCTTGGAGATTGAACCAGGCCATCAGGATAGAACGGCTCGATTTACCCGTATTGAAACTGTTTCTTACATGTCTCTAATCTTTTCTGGGACTATCATTGTGTATTGTATGAGTTTTACCAAAAGTAGACAGTTTTCCCAGAAGTATACACGTGAATCTTCAAGCGTTAAATTGTGCCATTCAGAAAACGCCAGGCAATTCGGCCTCAGTTGTAAATATAAAAAGTATTCTCTTCATTTATCAGCTTCATAACCATATTCTCAGCTTTTTAAACGGTAATTCTTAATGTTTGAAAGCACTTTCTTCGGAAATACATCATGAAAGTAGCCAGAATGATAAGCATTATCTGTACTCTCCTCATGATGTAGCATTCTATCTTAATCTCCGTGATTGAACATGAACATAAAGATAGAATGGCTCTGTGTACCAGCATTTCAAGTGTTTCTTACATGTTTCTAATCATTTCTCGGGACTATCATGGTGTACGTTAAGCGTTTAACCAAAAGTAGACAGTTTTCCTAGATGTATACCCAGGAATCTGCAAGGTTTCAATTGAGTCATTCAGAAAAAGCCAGTCTAATCAGAATCACCTGTAAATAGAAACAGTATTCTCTTTTTTTATCAGCTTCATACATATTCTGAGCTTTATAAACAGCAATTCTTAATGTTTGAAAGCACTTTCCTTGGAAAAACAACATCTAGAGTAGCCGCAACTGTAAACTTCATCCTTACTCTCCTCAGTTGAGAGATTTTACCGCTAATCTCAGTGATTGAACTAGGCCATAATGATAGCACGGCTCTATTTTACAGCATTTCAAGTGTTTCTTACATGTTTCTAGTCACTTCCTGGGACTATCCTAGTGTATTTTAAGAGTTTTACGAAAATTAGACATTTTTCCAGAAGTAGATACATGAATCTTCAGGATGTAAACTTTGTCATTAAGAAAATGCCTGGTAATTTAGCCTCAATTGTATATATAAACAGTATTCTCTTCATTGATCAGCCTCATACACATATTCTGAGCTTTAAAAACAGCAATTCCTCATACTGGAATCACTTTCTTTGGAAAAACACCATCAAGAGTAGCCGGAATTGTAAACATTATCATTACTCTCTTCATTTGAGAGTTTTCTACTTCTAATCTCGGTGATTGAACTAGGCCATCAGGATAGAATGGCTCCATTTACCCGTATTTAAACTGTTTCTTACATGTCTCTAATCTTTTCTGGGACTATCATTATGTATTGTAAGAGTTTTACCAAAGTAGACAGTTTTCCCAGAAGTATACACGTGAATCTTCAAGAGTTAAATTGCGCCATTCAGAAAACGCCAGGCAAATCGGCCTCAGTTGTAAATATAAAAAGTATTCTCTTCATTTATCAGCTTCATACCCATATTTTCAGCTTTTTAAACGGAAATTCTTAATGTTTGAAAGCACTTTCTTCGGAAATACATCATGTAAGTAGCCAGAATGGTAAACATTATCTGTACTCTCATCATTACGCAGCATTCTATCTCTAATCTCCGTGATTGAACATGAACATAAAGATAGAACGGCTCTATGTACCAGCATTTCAAGTGTTTCTTACATGTTTCTAATCATTTCTCAGGACTATCATGGTGTACATTAAGCGTTTAACCAAAAGTATACAGTTTTCCTAGAAGTATACACAGGAATCTTCAAGGTTACAATTGAGTCATTCAGAAAACGCCAGTCTAATCAGAATCACCTGTAAATAGAAACGGTATTCTCTTTATTTATCAGCTTCCTACAGATTCTGAGCTGTATTAACAGCAATTCTTAATGTTTGAAAGCACTTTCCTTGGAAAAACAACATCTACAGTAGCCGCAACTGTAAACTTCATCCTTACTCTTCTCAGTTGAGAGTTTTTTACCTCTAATCTCAGTGATTGAACTAGGCCATAAAGACAGAACAGCTCTATGTACCAGCATTTCAAGTGTTTCTTACATGTTTCTAATCATTTCTGGGACTATCACTGTGTATTTTAAGAGTTTTACCAAAAGTAGACCGTTTTCCCAGAAGTATACACTTGAATCTTCAAGAGTTAAATTGTGCCATTCAAAAAATGCCAGGCAATTCGGCCTCAGTTGTAAATATAAAAAGTATTCTCTTCATTTATCAGCTTCATACCCATACTCTCAGCTTTTTAAACGGAAATTCTTAATGTATGAAAGCACTTTCTTCGGAAATACATCATGTAAAGTAGCCAGATGGGTAAACATTATCTGTACTCTCGACATTACGCAGCATTCTATCTCTAATCTCCGTGATTGAACAAGAACATAAAGATAGAACCGCTCTATGTACCAGCATTTCAAGTGTTTCTTACATGTTTCTAATCATTTCTGAGGACTAGCATGGTGTATGTTAAGTGTTTTGCCAAAAGTAGATAGTTTTCCTGAAAGTATACACAGGAATCTTCAAGGTTTCAATTGAGTCATTCAGAAAACGCCAGTCTAATCAGAATCACCTGTAAATAGAAACAGTATTCTCTTTATTTATCAGCTTCCTACATATTCTGAGCTTATAAACAGCAATTCTTAATGTTTGAAAGCACTTTCTTCGGAAATACATCATGTAAAGTAGCCAGAATGGTAAACATTATCGGTACTCTCATTACGCAGCATTCTATCTCTAATCTCCGTAATTGAACATGAACATAAAGATAGATCCGCTCTATGTACCAGCATTTCAAGTGTTTCTTACATGTTTCTAATCATTTCTCGGGACTATCATGGTGTATGTTAAGCGTTTAACCAAAAGCAGACAGTTTTCCTAGAAGTATACACAGGAATCTTCAAGGTTTCAATTGAGTCATTCAGAAAACGCCAGTCTAATCAGAATCACCTCTAAATATAAACAGTATTCTCTTTATTTATCAGCTTCCTACATATTCTGAGATTTATAAACAGCAATTCTTAATATTTGAAAGCGCATTCTTTGGAAATATGTCATCTAAAGTAGCCAGAATGGTAAACATTATCTGTACTCTCGTCACTACGCAGCCTTCTATCTCTAATCTCCGTGATTGAACATGAATATAAAGATAGAGCGGCTCTATGTACCAGCATTTCAAGTGTTTCTTACAAGTTTCTAATCATTTCTCGGGACTATCATTGCGTATGGTAAGCGTTTTACCAAAAGGAGACAGTTTTCCTAGAAGTATACACAGGAATCTTCAAGGTTTCAATTTAGTCATTCCGAAAACGCCAGTCTAATCAGAAACACCTGTAAATAGAAACGGTATTCTCTTTATTTATCAGCTTCCTACATATTCTGAGGTTTATAAACAGCAATTCTTAATGTTTGAAAGCACTTTCCTTGGAAAAACAACATCTAGAGTAGCCGCAATTGTAAACTTCATCCTTACTCTCCTCAGTTTAGAGTTTTTTATCTCTAATCTCAGTGATTGAACTAGGCCATAATGATAGCACGGCTCTATTTTACAGCATTTCAAGTATTTCTTACATGTTTCTAGTCACTTCCCGGGACTATCCTAGTGTATATTAAGAGTTTTACCAAAATTAGACATTTTTCCAGAAGTAGATACATGAATCTTCAGGATGTAAACTTTGTCATTAAGAAAATGCCTGATAATTCAGCCCCAATTGTATATATAAACAGTATTCTCTTCATTGATCAGCCTCATACACATATTCTGAGCTTTAAAAACAGCAATTCCCCATGTTGGAAGCAGTCTCTTTGGAAAAACACCATTCAGAGTAGCCGCAATGTAAACATTATCAATACTCTCTTCATTTGAGAGTTTTCTACCTCTAATCTCGGAGATTGAACCAGGCCATCAGGATAGAACGGCTCGATTTACCCGTATTGAAACTGTTTCTTACATGTCTCTAATCTTTTCTGGGACTATCATTGTGTATTGTATGAGTTTTACCAAAAGTAGACAGTTTTCCCAGAAGTATACACGTGAATCTTCAAGCGTTAAATTGTGCCATTCAGAAAACGCCAGGCAATTCGGCCTCAGTTGTAAATATAAAAAGTATTCTCTTCATTTATCAGCTTCATAACCATATTCTCAGCTTTTTAAACGGTAATTCTTAATGTTTGAAAGCACTTTCTTCGGAAATACATCATGAAAGTAGCCAGAATGATAAGCATTATCTGTACTCTCCTCATGATGTAGCATTCTATCTTAATCTCCGTGATTGAACATGAACATAAAGATAGAATGGCTCTGTGTACCAGCATTTCAAGTGTTTCTTACATGTTTCTAATCATTTCTCGGGACTATCATGGTGTACGTTAAGCGTTTAACCAAAAGTAGACAGTTTTCCTAGATGTATACCCAGGAATCTGCAAGGTTTCAATTGAGTCATTCAGAAAAAGCCAGTCTAATCAGAATCACCTGTAAATAGAAACAGTATTCTCTTTTTTTATCAGCTTCATACATATTCTGAGCTTTATAAACAGCAATTCTTAATGTTTGAAAGCACTTTCCTTGGAAAAACAACATCTAGAGTAGCCGCAACTGTAAACTTCATCCTTACTCTCCTCAGTTGAGAGATTTTACCGCTAATCTCAGTGATTGAACTAGGCCATAATGATAGCACGGCTCTATTTTACAGCATTTCAAGTGTTTCTTACATGTTTCTAGTCACTTCCTGGGACTATCCTAGTGTATTTTAAGAGTTTTACGAAAATTAGACATTTTTCCAGAAGTAGATACATGAATCTTCAGGATGTAAACTTTGTCATTAAGAAAATGCCTGGTAATTCAGCCTCAATTGTATATATAAACAGTATTCTCTTCATTGATCAGCCTCATACACATATTCTGAGCTTTAAAAACAGCAATTCCTCATACTGGAATCACTTTCTTTGGAAAAACACCATCAAGAGTAGCCGGAATTGTAAACATTATCATTACTCTCTTCATTTGAGAGTTTTCTACTTCTAATCTCGGTGATTGAACTAGGCCATCAGGATAGAATGGCTCCATTTACCCGTATTTAAACTGTTTCTTACATGTCTCTAATCTTTTCTGGGACTATCATTATGTATTGTAAGAGTTTTACCAAAAGTAGACAGTTTTCCCAGAAGTATACACGTGAATCTTCAAGAGTTAAATTGCGCCATTCAGAAAACGCCAGGCAAATCGGCCTCAGTTGTAAATATAAAAAGTATTCTCTTCATTTATCAGCTTCATACCCATATTTTCAGCTTTTTAAACGGAAATTCTTAATGTTTGAAAGCACTTTCTTCGGAAATACATCATGTAAGTAGCCAGAATGGTAAACATTATCTGTACTCTCATCATTACGCAGCATTCTATCTCTAATCTCCGTGATTGAACATGAACATAAAGATAGAACGGCTCTATGTACCAGCATTTCAAGTGTTTCTTACATGTTTCTAATCATTTCTCAGGACTATCATGGTGTACATTAAGCGTTTAACCAAAAGTATACAGTTTTCCTAGAAGTATACACAGGAATCTTCAAGGTTACAATTGAGTCATTCAGAAAACGCCAGTCTAATCAGAATCACCTGTAAATAGAAACGGTATTCTCTTTATTTATCAGCTTCCTACAGATTCTGAGCTGTATTAACAGCAATTCTTAATGTTTGAAAGCACTTTCCTTGGAAAAACAACATCTACAGTAGCCGCAACTGTAAACTTCATCCTTACTCTTCTCAGTTGAGAGTTTTTTACCTCTAATCTCAGTGATTGAACTAGGCCATAAAGACAGAACAGCTCTATGTACCAGCATTTCAAGTGTTTCTTACATGTTTCTAATCATTTCTGGGACTATCACTGTGTATTTTAAGAGTTTTACCAAAAGTAGACCGTTTTCCCAGAAGTATACACTTGAATCTTCAAGAGTTAAATTGTGCCATTCAAAAAATGCTTGGCAATTCGGCCTCAGTTGTAAATATAAAAAGTATTCTCTTCATTTATCAGCTTCATACCCATACTCTCAGCTTTTTAAACGGAAATTCTTAATGTATGAAAGCACTTTCTTCGGAAATACATCATGTAAAGTAGCCAGATGGGTAAACATTATCTGTACTCTCGACATTACGCAGCATTCTATCTCTAATCTCCGTGATTGTACAAGAACATAAAGATAGAACCGCTCTATGTACCAGCATTTCAAGTGTTTCTTACATGTTTCTAATCATTTCTGAGGACTAGCATGGTGTATGTTAAGTGTTTTGCCAAAAGTAGATAGTTTTCCTGAAAGTATACACAGGAATCTTCAAGGTTTCAATTGAGTCATTCAGAAAACGCCAGTCTAATCAGAATCACCTGTAAATAGAAACAGTATTCCCTTTATTTATCAGCTTCCTACATATTCTGAGCTTATAAACAGCAATTCTTAATGTTTGAAAGCACTTTCTTCGGAAATACATCATGTAAAGTAGCCAGAATGGTAAACATTATCGGTACTCTCATTACGCAGCATTCTATCTCTAATCTCCGTAATTGAACATGAACATAAAGATAGATCCGCTCTATGTACCAGCATTTCAAGTGTTTCTTACATGTTTCTAATCATTTCTCGGGACTATCATGGTGTATGTTAAGCGTTTAACCAAAAGCAGACAGTTTTCCTAGAAGTATACACAGGAATCTTCAAGGTTTCAATTGAGTCATTCAGAAAACGCCAGTCTAATCAGAATCACCTCTAAATATAAACAGTATTCTCTTTATTTATCAGCTTCCTACATATTCTGAGATTTATAAACAGCAATTCTTAATATTTGAAAGCGCATTCTTTGGAAATATGTCATCTAAAGTAGCCAGAATGGTAAACATTATCTGTACTCTCGTCACTACGCAGCCTTCTATCTCTAATCTCCGTGATTGAACATGAATATAAAGATAGAGCGGCTCTATGTACCAGCATTTCAAGTGTTTCTTACAAGTTTCTAATCATTTCTCGGGACTATCATTGCGTATGGTAAGCGTTTTACCAAAAGGAGACAGTTTTCCTAGAAGTATACACAGGAATCTTCAAGGTTTCAATTTAGTCATTCAGAAAACGCCAGTCTAATCAGAAACACCTGTAAAGAGAAATGGTATTCTCTTTATTTATCAGCTTCCTACATATTTTGAGCTTTATAAAGAGCAATTCTTAATGTTTGAAAGCACTTTCCTTGGAAAAACAACATCTAGAGTAGCCGCAATTGTAAACTTCATCCTTACTCTCCTCAGTTTAGAGTTTTTTATCTCTAATCTCAGTGATTGAACTAGGCCATAATGATAGCACGGCTCTATTTTACAGCATTTCAAGTATTTCTTACATGTTTCTAGTCACTTCCCGGGACTATCCTAGTGTATATTAAGAGTTTTACCAAAATTAGACATTTTTCCAGAAGTAGATACATGAATCTTCAGGATGTAAACTTTGTCATTAAGAAAATGCCTGATAATTCAGCCCCAATTGTATATATAAACAGTATTCTCTTCATTGATCAGCCTCATACACATATTCTGAGCTTTAAAAACAGCAATTCCCCATGTTGGAAGCACTTTCTTTGGAAAAACACCATTTAGAGTAGCCGCAATTGTAAACATTATCAATAGTCTCTTCATTTGAGAGTTTTCTACCTCTAATCTCGGAGATTGAACCAGGCCATCAGGATACAACGGCTCGATTTACCCGTATTGAAACTGTTTCTTACATGTCTCTAATTTTTTCTGGGACTATCATTGTGTATTGTATGAGTTTTACCAAAAGTAGACAGTTTTCCCAGAAGTATACACGTGAATCTTCAAGCGTTAAATTGTGCCATTCAGAAAACGCCAGGCAATTCGGCCTCAGTTGTTAATATAAAAAGTATTCTCTTCTTTTATCAGCTTCATACCCATATTTTCAGCTTTTTAAACGGAATTTCTTAATGTTTGAAAGCACTTTCTTCGGAAATACATCATGTAAGTAGCCAGAATGGTAAACATTATCTGTACTCTCATCATTACGCAGCATTCTATCTCTAATCTCCGTGATTGAACATGAACATAAAGATAGAACGGCTCTATGTACCAGCATTTCAAGTGTTTCTTACATGTTTCTAATCATTTCTCTGGACTATCATGGTGTACATTAAGCATTTAACCAAAAGTAGACAGTTTTCCTAGAAGTATACACAGGAATCTTCAAGGTTACAATTGAGTCATTCAGAAAATGCAAGTCTAATCAGAATCACCTGTAAATAGAAACGGTATTCTCTTTATTTATCAGCTTCCTACAGATTCTGAGCTGTATTAACAGCAATTCTTAATGTTTGAAAGCACTTTCCTTGGAAAAACAACATCTACAGTAGCCGCAACTGTAAACTTCATCCTTACTCTTCTCAGTTGAGAGTTTTTTACCTCTAATCTCAGTGATTGAACTAGGCCATAAAGACAGAACAGCTCTATGTACCAGCACTTCAAGTGTTTCTTACATGTTTCTAATCATTCTGGGACTATCACTGTGTATTTTAAGAGTTTTACGAAATTAGACCGTTTTCCCAGAAGTATACACTTGAATCTTCAAGAGTTAAATTGTGCCATTCAAAAAATGCCACGCAATTCGGCCTCAGTTGTAAATATAAAAAGTATTCTCTTCATTTATCAGCTTCATACCCATATTCTCAGCTTTTTAAACGGAAATTCTTAATGTTTGAAAGCACTTTCTTCGGAAATACATCATGTAAAGTAGCCAGAAGGGTAAACATTATCTGTACTCTCGAAATTACCCAGCATTCTATCTCTAATCTCCGTGATTGAACAAGAACATAAAGATAGAACCGCTCTATGTACCAGCATTTCAAGTGTTTCTTACATGTTTCAAATCATTTCTGAGGACTAGCATGGTGTATGTTAAGTGTTTTGCCAAAAGTAGATAGTTTTCCTGAAAGTATACACAGGAATCTTCAAGGTTTCAATTGAGTCATTCAGAAAAGGCCAGTCTAATCAGAATCACCTGTAAATAGAAACAGTATTCTCTTTATTTATCAGCTTCCTACATATTCTGAGCTTATAAACAGCAATTCCTAATGTGTGAAAGCACTTTCTTCGGAAATACATCATGAAAGTAGCCAGAATGGTAAGCATTATCTGTACTCTCGTCATGATGTAGCATTCTATCTTAATCTCCGTGATTGAACATGAACATAAAGATAGAATGGCTCTGTGTACCAGCATTTCAAGTGTTTCTTACATGTTTCTAATCATTTCTCGGGACTATCATGGTGTACGTTAAGCGTTTAACCAAAAGTAGACAGTTTTCCTAGATGTATACCCAGGAATCTGCAAGGTTTCAATTGAGTCATTCAGAAAAAGCCAGTCTAATCAGAATCACCTGTAAATAGAAACAGTATTCTCTTTTTTTATCAGCTTCATACATATTCTGAGCTTTATAAACAGCAATTCTTAATGTTTGAAAGCACTTTCCTTGGAAAAACAACATCTAGTGTAGCCGCAACTGTAAACTTCATCCTTACTCTCCTCAGTTGAGAGATTTTACCGCTAATCTCAGTGATTGAACTAGGCCATAAAGATAGCACGGCTCTATTTTACAGCATTTCAAGTGTTTCTTACATGTTTCTAGTCACTTCCTGGGACTATCCTAGTGTATTTTAAGAGTTTTACGAAAATTAGACATTTTTCCAGAAGTAGATACATGAATCTTCAGGATGTAAACTTTGTCATTAAGAAAATGCCTGGTAATTCAGCCTCAATTGTATATATAAACAGTATTCTCTTCATTGATCAGCCTCATACACATATTCTGAGCTTTAAAAACAGCAATTACTCATACTGGAATCACTTTCTTTGGAAAAACACCATCAAGAGTAGCCGGAATTGTAAACATTATCATTACTCTCTTCATTTGAGAGTTTTCTACTTCTAATCTCGGTGATTGAACTAGGCCATCAGGATAGAATGGCTCCATTTACCCGTATTTAAACTGTTTCTTACATGTCTCTAATCTTTTCTGGGACTATCATTATGTATTGTAAGAGTTTTACCAAAAGTAGACAGTTTTCCCAGAAGTATACACGTGAATCTTCAAGAGTTAAATTGCGCCATTCAGAAAACGCCAGGCAAATCGGCCTCAGTTGTAAATATAAAAAGTATTCTCTTCATTTATCAGCTTCATACCCATATTTTCAGCTTTTTAAACGGAAATTCTTAATGTTTGAAAGCACTTTCTTCGGAAATACATCATGTAAGTAGCCAGAATGGTAAACATTATCTGTACTCTCATCATTACGCAGCATTCTATCTCTAATCTCCGTGATTGAACATGAACATAAAGATAGAATGGCTCTATGTACCAGCATTTCAAGTGTTTCTTACATGTTTCTAATCATTTCTCAGGACTATCATGGTGTACATTAAGCGTTTAACCAAAAGTAGACAGTTTTCCTAGAAGTATACACAGGAATCTTCAAGGTTACAATTGAGTCATTCAGAAAACGCCAGTCTAATCAGAATCACCTGTAAATAGAAACGGTATTCTCTTTATTTATCAGCTTCCTACAGATTCTGAGCTGTATTAACAGCAATTCTTAATGTTTGAAAGCACTTTCCTTGGAAAAACAACATCTACAGTAGCCGCAACTGTAAACTTCATCCTTACTCTTCTCAGTTGAGAGTTTTTTACCTCTAATCTCAGTGATTGAACTAGGCCATAAAGACAGAACAGCTCTATGTACCAGCATTTCAAGTGTTTCTTACATGTTTCTAATCATTTCTGGGACTATCACTGTGTATTTTAAGAGTTTTACCAAAAGTAGACCGTTTTCCCAGAAGTATACACTTGAATCTTCAAGAGTTAAATTGTGCCATTCAAAAAATGCCAGGCAATTCGGCCTCAGTTGTAAATATAAAAAGTATTCTCTTCATTTATCACCTTCATACCCATACTCTCAGCTTTTTAAATTGAAATTCTTAATGTTTGAAAGCACTTTCTTCGGAAATACATCATGTAAAGTAGCCAGATGGGTAAACATTATCTGTACTCTCGACATTACGCAGCATTCTATCTCTAATCTCCGTGATTGTACAAGAACATAAAGATAGAACCGCTCTATGTACCAGCATTTCAAGTGTTTCTTACATGTTTCTAATCATTTCTGAGGACTAGCATGCTGTATGTTAAGTGTTTTGCCAAAAGTAGATAGTTTTCCTGAAAGTATACACAGGAATCTTCAAGGTTTCAATTGAGTCATTCAGAAAACGCCAGTCTAATCAGAATCACCTGTAAATAGAAACAGTATTCTCTTTATTTATCAGCTTCCTACATATTCTGAGCTTATAAACAGCAATTCTTAATGTTTGAAAGCACTTTCTTCGGAAATACATCATGTAAAGTAGCCAGAATGGTAAACATTATCGGTACTCTCATTACGCAGCATTCTATCTCTAATCTCCGTAATTGAACATGAACATAAAGATAGATCCGCTCTATGTACCAGCATTTCAAGTGTTTCTTACATGTTTCTAATCATTTCTCGGGACTATCATGGTGTATGTTAAGCGTTTAACCAAAAGCAGACAGTTTTCCTAGAAGTATACACAGGAATCTTCAAGGTTTCAATTGAGTCATTCAGAAAACGCCAGTCTAATCAGAATCACCTCTAAATATAAACAGTATTCTCTTTATTTATCAGCTTCCTACATATTCTGAGATTTATAAACAGCAATTCTTAATATTTGAAAGCGCATTCTTTGGAAATATGTCATCTAAAGTAGCCAGAATGGTAAACATTATCTGTACTCTCGTCACTACGCAGCCTTCTATCTCTAATCTCCGTGATTGAACATGAATATAAAGATAGAGCGGCTCTATGTACCAGCATTTCAAGTGTTTCTTACAAGTTTCTAATCATTTCTCGGTACTATCATTGCGTATGGTAAGCGTTTTACCAAAAGGAGACAGTTTTTCTAGAAGTATACACAGGAATCTTCAAGGTTTCAATTTAGTCATTCAGAAAACGCCAGTCTAATCAGAAACACCTGTAAAGAGAAACGGTATTCTCTTTATTTATCAGCTTCCTACATATTTTGAGCTTTATAAACAGCAATTCTTAATGTTTGAAAGCACTTTCCTTGGAAAAACAACATCTAGAGTAGCCGCAATTGTAAACTTCATCCTTACTCTCCTCAGTTCAGAGTTTTTTATCTCTAATCTCAGTGATTGAACTAGGCCATAATGATAGCACGGCTCTATTTTACAGCATTTCAAGTATTTCTTACATGTTTCTAGTCACTTCCCGGGACTATCCTAGTGTATATTAAGAGTTTTACCAAAATTAGACATTTTTCCAGAAGTAGATACATGAATCTTCAGGATGTAAACTTTGTCATTAAGAAAATGCCTGATAATTCAGCCCCAATTGTATATATAAACAGTATTCTCTTCATTGATCAGCCTCATACACATATTCTGAGCTTTAAAAACAGCAATTCCCCATGTTGGAAGCACTTTCTTTGGAAAAACACCATTTAGAGTAGCCGCAATTGTAAACATTATCAATACTCTCTTCATTTGAGAGTTTTCTACCTCTAATCTCAGAGATTGAACCAGGCCATCAGGATACAACGGCTCGATTTACCCGTATTGAAACTGTTTCTTACATGTCTCTAATTTTTTCTGGGACTATCATTGTGTATTGTATGAGTTTTACCAAAAGTAGACAGTTTTCCCAGAAGTATACACGTGAATCTTTAAGCATTAAATTGTGCCATTCAGAAAACGCCAGGCAATTCGGCCTCAGTTGTTAATATAAAAAGTATTCTCTTCTTTTATCAGCTTCATACCCATATTTTCAGCTTTTTAAACGGAATTTCTTAATGTTTGAAAGCACTTTCTTCGGAAATACATCATGTAAGTAGCCAGAATGGTAAACATTATCTGTACTCTCATCATTACGCAGCATTCTATCTCTAATCTCCGTGATTGAACATGAACATAAAGATAGAACGGCTCTATGTACCAGCATTTCAAGTGTTTCTTACATGTTTCTAATCATTTCTCTGGACTATCATGGTGTACATTAAGCATTTAACCAAAAGTAGACAGTTTTCCTAGAAGTATACACAGGAATCTTCAAGGTTACAATTGAGTCATTCAGAAAATGCAAGTCTAATCAGAATCACCTGTAAATAGAAACGGTATTCTCTTTATTTATCAGCTTCCTACAGATTCTGAGCTGTATTAACAGCAATTCTTAATGTTTGAAAGCACTTTCCTTGGAAAAACAACATCTACAGTAGCCGCAACTGTAAACTTCATCCTTACTCTTCTCAGTTGAGAGTTTTTTACCTCTAATCTCAGTGATTGAACTAGGCCATAAAGACAGAACAGCTCTATGTACCAGCACTTCAAGTGTTTCTTACATGTTTCTAATCATTCTGGGACTATCACTGTGTATTTTAAGAGTTTTACGAAATTAGACCGTTTTCCCAGAAGTATACACTTGAATCTTCAAGAGTTAAATTGTGCCATTCAAAAAATGCCAGGCAATTCGGCCTCAGTTGTAAATATAAAAAGTATTCTCTTCATTTATCAGCTTCATACCCATATTCTCAGCTTTTTAAACGGAAATTCTTAATGTTTGAAAGCACTTTCTTCGGAAATACATCATGTAAAGTAGCCAGAAGGGTAAACATTATCTGTACTCTCGAAATTACGCAGCATTCTATCTCTAATCTCCGTGATTGAACATGAACATAAAGATAGAATGGCTCTGTGTACCAGCATTTCAAGTGTTTCTTACATGTTTCTAATCATTTCTCGGGACTATCATGGTGTACGTTAAGCGTTTAACCAAAAGTAGACAGTTTTCCTAGATGTATACCCAGGAATCTTCAAGGTTTCAATTGAGTCATTCAGAAAAAGCCCGTCTAATCAGAATCACCTGTAAATAGAAACAGTATTCTCTTTTTTTATCAGCTTCATACATATTCTGAGCTTTATAAACAGCAATTCTTAATGTTTGAAAGCACTTTCCTTGGAAAAACAACATCTAGAGTAGCCGCAACTGTAAACTTCATCCTTACTCTCCTCAGTTGAGAGATTTTACCGCTAATCTCAGTGATTGAACTAGGCCATAATGATAGCACGGCTCTATTTTACAGCATTTCAAGTGTTTCTTACATGTTTCTATTCACTTCCTGGGACTATCCTAGTGTATTTAAGAGTTTTACGAAAATTAGACATTTTTCCAGAAGTAGATACATGAATCTTCAGGATGTAAACTTTGTCATTAAGAAAATGCCTGGTAATTCAGCCTCAATTGTATATATAAACAGTATTCTCTTCATTTATCAGCCTCATACACATATTCTGAGCTTTAAAAACAGCAATTCCTCATACTGGAATCACTTTCTTTGGAAAAACACCATCAAGAGTAGCCGGAATTGTAAACATTATCATTACTCTCTTCATTTGAGAGTTTTCTACTTCTAATCTCGGTGATTGAACTAGGCCATCAGGATAGAATGGCTCCATTTACCCGTATTTAAACTGTTTCTTACATGTCTCTAATCTTTTCTGGGACTATCATTATGTATTGTAAGAGTTTTACCAAAAGTAGACAGTTTTCCCAGAAGTATACACGTGAATCTTCAAGAGTTAAATTGCGCCATTCAGAAAACGCCAGGCAAATCGGCCTCAGTTGTAAATATAAAAAGTATTCTCTTCATTTATCAGCTTCATACCCATATTTTCAGCTTTTTAAACGGAAATTCTTAATGTTTGAAAGCACTTTCTTCGGAAATACATCATGTAAGTAGCCAGAATGGTAAACATTATCTGTACTCTCATCATTACGCAGCATTCTATCTCTAATCTCCGTGATTGAACATGAACATAAAGATAGAACGGCTCTATGTACCAGCATTTCAAGTGTTTCTTACATGTTTCTAATCATTTCTCAGGACTATCATGGTGTACATTAAGCGTTTAACCAAAAGTAGACAGTTTTCCTAGAAGTATACACAGGAATCTTCAAGGTTACAATTGAGTCATTCAGAAAACGCCAGTCTAATCAGAATCACCTGTAAATAGAAACGGTATTCTCTTTATTTATCAGCTTCCTACAGATTCTGAGCTGTATTAACAGCAATTCTTAATGTTTGAAAGCACTTTCCTTGGAAAAACAACATCTACAGTAGCCGCAACTGTAAACTTCATCCTTACTCTTCTCAGTTGAGAGTTTTTTACCTCTAATCTCAGTGATTGAACTAGGCCATAAAGACAGAACAGCTCTATGTACCAGCATTTCAAGTGTTTCTTACATGTTTCTAATCATTTCTGGGACTATCACTGTGTATTTTAAGAGTTTTACCAAAAGTAGACCGTTTTCCCCAGAAGTATACACTTGAATCTTCAAGAGTTAAATTGTGCCATTCAAAAAATGCCAGGCAATTCGGCCTCAGTTGTAAATATAAAAAGTATTCTCTTCATTTATCACCTTCATACCCATACTCTCAGCTTTTTAAATGGAAATTCTTAATGTTTGAAAGCACTTTCTTCGGAAATACATCATGTAAAGTAGCCAGATGGGTAAACATTATCTGTACTCTCGACATTACGCAGCATTCTATCTCTAATCTCCGTGATTGTACAAGAACATAAAGATAGAACCGCTCTATGTACCAGCATTTCAAGTGTTTCTTACATGTTTCTAATCATTTCTGAGGACTAGCATGGTGTATGTTAAGTGTTTTGCCAAAAGTAGATAGTTTTCCTGAAAGTATACACAGGAATCTTCAAGGTTTCAATTGAGTCATTCAGAAAACGCCAGTCTAATCAGAATCACCTGTAAATAGAAACAGTATTCTCTTTATTTATCAGCTTCCTACATATTCTGAGCTTATAAACAGCAATTCTTAATGTTTGAAAGCACTTTCTTCGGAAATACATCATGTAAAGTAGCCAGAATGGTAAACATTATCGGTACTCTCATTACGCAGCATTCTATCTCTAATCTCCGTAATTGAACATGAACATAAAGATAGATCCGCTCTATGTACCAGCATTTCAAGTGTTTCTTACATGTTTCTAATCATTTCTCGGGACTATCATGGTGTATGTTAAGCGTTTAACCAAAAGCAGACAGTTTTCCTAGAAGTATACACAGGAATCTTCAAGGTTTCAATTGAGTCATTCAGAAAACGCCAGTCTAATCAGAATCACCTCTAAATATAAACAGTATTCTCTTTATTTATCAGCTTCCTACATATTCTGAGATTTATAAACAGCAATTCTTAATATTTGAAAGCGCATTCTTTGGAAATATGTCATCTAAAGTAGCCAGAATGGTAAACATTATCTGTACTCTCGTCACTACGCAGCCTTCTATCTCTAATCTCCGTGATTGAACATGAATATAAAGATAGAGCGGCTCTATGTACCAGCATTTCAAGTGTTTCTTACAAGTTTCTAATCATTTCTCGGGACTATCATTGCGTATGGTAAGCGTTTTACCAAAAGGAGACAGTTTTTCTAGAAGTATACACAGGAATCTTCAAGGTTTCAATTTAGTCATTCAGAAAACGCCAGTCTAATCAGAAACACCTGTAAAGAGAAACGGTATTCTCTTTATTTATCAGCTTCCTACATATTTTGAGCTTTATAAACAGCAATTCTTAATGTTTGAAAGCACTTTCCTTGGAAAAACAACATCTAGAGTAGCCGCAATTGTAAACTTCATCCTTACTCTCCTCAGTTCAGAGTTTTTTATCTCTAATCTCAGTGATTGAACTAGGCCATAATGATAGCACGGCTCTATTTTACAGCATTTCAAGTATTTCTTACATGTTTCTAGTCACTTCCCGGGACTATCCTAGTGTATATTAAGAGTTTTACCAAAATTAGACATTTTTCCAGAAGTAGATACATGAATCTTCAGGATGTAAACTTTGTCATTAAGAAAATGCCTGATAATTCAGCCCCAATTGTATATATAAACAGTATTCTCTTCATTGATCAGCCTCATACACATATTCTGAGCTTTAAAAACAGCAATTCCCCATGTTGGAAGCACTTTCTTTGGAAAAACACCATTTAGAGTAGCCGCAATTGTAAACATTATCAATACTCTCTTCATTTGAGAGATTTCTACCTCTAATCTCGGAGATTGAACCAGGCCATCAGGATACAACGGCTCGATTTACCCGTATTGAAACTGTTTCTTACATGTCTCTAATTTTTTCTGGGACTATCATTGTGTATTGTATGAGTTTTACCAAAAGTAGACAGTTTTCCCAGAAGTATACACGTGAATCTTTAAGCATTAAATTGTGCCATTCAGAAAACGCCAGGCAATTCGGCCTCAGTTGTTAATATAAAAAGTATTCTCTTCTTTTATCAGCTTCATACCCATATTTTCAGCTTTTTAAACGGAATTTCTTAATGTTTGAAAGCACTTTCTTCGGAAATACATCATGTAAGTAGCCAGAATGGTAAACATTATCTGTACTCTCATCATTACGCAGCATTCTATCTCTAATCTCCGTGATTGAACATGAACATAAAGATAGAACGGCTCTATGTACCAGCATTTCAAGTGTTTCTTACATGTTTCTAATCATTTCTCTGGACTATCATGGTGTACATTAAGCATTTAACCAAAAGTAGACAGTTTTCCTAGAAGTATACACAGGAATCTTCAAGGTTACAATTGAGTCATTCAGAAAATGCAAGTCTAATCAGAATCACCTGTAAATAGAAACGGTATTCTCTTTATTTATCAGCTTCCTACAGATTCTGAGCTGTATTAACAGCAATTCTTAATGTTTGAAAGCACTTTCCTTGGAAAAACAACATCTACAGTAGCCGCAACTGTAAACTTCATCCTTACTCTTCTCAGTTGAGAGTTTTTTACCTCTAATCTCAGTGATTGAACTAGGCCATAAAGACAGAACAGCTCTATGTACCAGCACTTCAAGTGTTTCATACATGTTTCTAATCATTCTGGGACTATCACTGTGTATTTTAAGAGTTTTACGAAATTAGACCGTTTTCCCAGAAGTATACACTTGAATCTTCAAGAGTTAAATTGTGCCATTCAAAAAATGCCAGGCAATTCGGCCTCAGTTGTAAATATAAAAAGTATTCTCTTCATTTATCAGCTTCATACCCATATTCTCAGCTTTTTAAACGGAAATTCTTAATGTTTGAAAGCACTTTCTTCGGAAATACATCATGTAAAGTAGCCAGAAGGGTAAACATTATCTGTACTCTCGAAATTACGCAGCATTCTATCTCTAATCTCCGTGATTGAACAAGAACATAAAGATAGAACCGCTCTATGTACCAGCATTTCAAGTGTTTCTTACATGTTTCTAATCATTTCTGAGGACTAGCATGGTGTATGTTAAGTGTTTTGCCAAAAGTAGATAGTTTTCCTGAAAATATACACAGGAATCTTCAAGGTTTCAATTGAGTCATTCAGAGAACGCCAGTCCAATCAGAATCACCTGTAAATAGAAACAGTATTCTCTTTATTTATCAGCTTCCTACATATTCTGAGCTTATAAACAGCAATTCCTAATGTTTGAAAGCACTTTCTTCGGAAATACATCATGAAAGTAGCCAGAATGGTAAGCATTATCTGTACTCTCGTCATGATGTAGTACTCTATCTTAATCTCCGTGATTGAACATGAACATAAAGATAGAATGGCTCTGTGTACCAGCATTTCAAGTGTTTCTTACATGTTTCTAATCATTTCTCGGGACTATCATGGTGTACGTTAAGCGTTTAACCAAAAGTAGACAGTTTTCCTAGATGTATACCCAGGAATCTTCAAGGTTTCAATTGAGTCATTCAGAAAAAGCCCGTCTAATCAGAATCACCTGTAAATAGAAACAGTATTCTCTTTTTTTATCAGCTTCCTACATATTCTGAGCTTTATAAACAGCAATTCTTAATGTTTGAAAGCACTTTCCTTGGAAAAACAACATCTAGAGTAGCCGCAACTGTAAACTTCATCCTTACTCTCCTCAGTTGAGAGATTTTACCGCTAATCTCAGTGATTGAACTAGGCCATAATGATAGCACGGCTCTATTTTACAGCATTTCAAGTGTTTCTTACATGTTTCTATTCACTTCCTGGGACTATCCTAGTGTATTTAAGAGTTTTACGAAAATTAGACATTTTTCCAGAAGTAGATACATGAATCTTCAGGATGTAAACTTTGTCATTAAGAAAATGCCTGGTAATTCAGCCTCAATTGTATATATAAACAGTATTCTCTTCATTTATCAGCCTCATACACATATTCTGAGCTTTAAAAACAGCAATTCCTCATACTGGAATCACTTTCTTTGGAAAAACACCATCAAGAGTAGCCGGAATTGTAAACATTATCATTACTCTCTTCATTTGTGAGTTTTCTACTTCTAATCTCGGTGATTGAACTAGGCCATCAGGATAGAATGGCTCCATTTACCCGTATTTAAACTGTTTCTTACATGTCTCTAATCTTTTCTGGGACTATCATTATGTATTGTAAGAGTTTTACCAAAAGTAGACAGTTTTCCCAGAAGTATACACGTGAATCTTCAAGAGTTAAATTGCGCCATTCAGAAAACGCCAGGCAAATCGGCCTCAGTTGTAAATATAAAAAGTATTCTCTTCATTTATCAGCTTCATACCCATATTTTCAGCTTTTTAAACGGAAATTCTTAATGTTTGAAAGCACTTTCTTCGGAAATGCATCATGTAAGTAGCCAGAATGGTAAACATTATCTGTACTCTCATCATTACGCAGCATTCTATCTCTAATCTCCGTGATTGAACATGAACATAAAGATAGAACAGCTCTATGTACCAGCATTTCAAGTGTTTCTTACATGTTTCTAATCATTTCTCAGGACTATCATGGTGTACATTAAGTGTTTAACCAAAAATAGACAGTTTTCCTAGAAGTATACACAGGAATCTTCAAGGTTACAATTGAGTCATTCAGAAAACGCCAGTCTAATCAGAATCACCTGTTAATAGAAACGGTATTCTCTTTATTTATCAGCTTCCTACAGATTCTGAGCTGTATTAACAGCAATTCTTAATGTTTGAAAGCACTTTATTTGGAAAAAAAACATCTACAGTAGCCGCAACTGTAAACTTCATCCTTACTCTTCTCAGTTGAGAGTTTTTTACCTCTAATCTCAGTGATTGAACTAGGCCATAAAGACAGAACAGCTCTATGTACCAGCATTTCAAGTGTTTCTTACATGTTTCTAATCATTTCTGGGACTATCACTGTGTATTTTAAGAGTTTTACCAAAAGTAGACCGTTTTCCCAGAAGTATACACTTGAATCTTCAAGAGTTAAATTGTGCCATTCAAAAAATGCCAGGCAATTCGGCCTAGTTGTAAATATAAAAAGTATTCTCTTCATTTATCACCTTCATACCCATACTCTCAGCTTTTTAAACGGAAATTCTTAATGTTTGAAAGCACTTTCTTCGGAAATACATCATGTAAAGTAGCCAGATGGGTAAACATTATCTGTACTCTCGACATTACGCAGCATTCTATCTCTAATCTCCTTGATTGTACAAGAACATAAAGATAGAACCGCTCTATGTACCAGCATTTCAAGTGTTTCTTACATGTTTCTAATCATTTCTGAGGACTAGCATGGTGTATGTTAAGTGTTTTGCCAAAAGTAGATAGTTTTCCTGAAAGTATACACAGGAATCTTCAAGGTTTCAATTGAGTCATTCAGAAAACGCCAGTCTAATCAGAATCACCTGTAAATAGAAACAGTATTCTCTTTATTTATCAGCTTCCTACATATTCTGAGCTTATAAACAGCAATTCTTAATGTTTGAATGCACTTTCTTCGGAAATACATCATGTAAAGTAGCCAGAATGGTAAACATTATCGGTCCTCTCATTACGCAGCCTTCTATCTCTAATCTCCGTGATTGAACATGAATATAAAGATAGAGCGGCTCTATGTACCAGCATTTCAAGTGTTTCTTACAAGTTTCTAATCATTTCTCGGGACTATCATTGCGTATGGTAAGCGTTTTACCAAAAGGAGACAGTTTTCCTAGAAGTATACACAGGAATCTTCAAGGTTTCAATTTAGTTATTCAGAAAACGCCAGTCTAATCAGAAACACCTCTAAATATAAACAGTATTCTCTTTATTTATCAGCTTCCTACATATTCTGAGATTTATAAACAGCAATTCTTAATATTTGAAAGCGCATTCTTTGGAAATATGTCATCTAAAGTAGCCAGAATGGTAAACATTATCTGTACTCTCGTCACTACGCAGCCTTCTATCTCTAATCTCCGTGATTGAACATGAATATAAAGATAGAGCGGCTCTATGTACCAGCATTTCAAGTGTTTCTTACAAGTTTCTAATCATTTCTCGGGACTATCATTGCGTATGGTAAGCGTTTTACCAAAAGGAGACAGTTTTCCTAGAAGTATACACAGGAATCTTCAAGGTTTCAATTTAGTCATTCAGAAAACGCCAGTCTAATCAGAAACACGTGTAAATAGAAACGGTATTCTCTTTATTTATCAGCTTCCTACATATTCTGAGCTTTATAAACAGCAATTCTTAATGTTTGAAAGCACTTTCCTTGGAAAAACAACATCTAGAGTAGCCGCAATTGTTAACTTCATCCTTACTCTCCTCAGTTTAGAGTTTTTTATCTCTAATCTCAGTGATTGAACTAGGCCAGAATGATAGCACGGCTCTATTTTACAGCATTTCAAGTGTTTCTTACATGTTTCTAGTCACTTCCCGGGACTATCCTAGTGTATATTAAGAGTTTTACCAAAATTAGACATTTTTCCAGAAGTAGATACATGAATCTTCAGGATGTAAACTTTGTCATTAAGAAAATGCCTGATAATTCAGCCCCAATTGTATATATAAACAGTATTCTCTTCATTGATCAGCCTCATACACATATTCTGAGCTTTAAAAACAGCAATTCCCCATGTTGGAAGCACTCTCTTTGGAAAAACACCATTTAGAGTAGCCGCAATTGTAAACATTATCAATACTCTCTTCATTTGAGAGTTTTCTACCTCTAATCTCGGAGATTGAACCAGGCCATCAGGATAGAACGGCTCGATTTACCAGTATTGAAACTGTTTCTTACATGTCTCTAATCTTTTCTGGGACTATCATTGTGTATTGTATGAGTTTTACCAAAAGTAGACAGTTTTCCCAGAAGTATACACGTGAATCTTCAAGCGTTAAATTGTGCCATTCAGAAAACGCCAGGCAATTCGGCCTCAGTTGTAAATATAAAAAGTATTCTCTTCTTTTATCAGCTTCATACCCATATTTTCAGCTTTTTAAACGGAAATTCTTAATGTTTGAAAGCACTTTCTTCGGAAATACATCATGTAAAGTAGCCAGAATGGTAAACATTATCTGTACTCTCATCATTACGCAGCATTCTATCTCTAATCTCCGTGATTGTACATGAACATAAAGATAGAACGGCTCTATGTACCAGCATTTCAAGTGTTTCTTACATGTTTCTAATCATTTCTCGGGACTATCATGGTGTACGTTAAGCGTTTAACCAAAAGTAGACAGTTTTCCTAGAAGTATACACAGGAATCTTCAAGGTTACAATTGAGTCATTCAGAAAACGCCAGTCTAATCAGAATCACCTGTAAATAGAAACGGTATTCTCTTTATTTATCAGCTTCCTACAGATTCTGAGCTGTATTAACAGCAATTCTTAATGTTTGAAAGCACTTTCCTTGGAAAAACAACATCTACAGTAGCCGCAACTGTAAACTTCATCCTTACTCTTCTCAGTTGAGAGTTTTTTACCTCTAATCTCAGTGATTGAACTAGGCCATAAAGACAGAACAGCTCTATGTACCAGCATTTCAAGTGTTTCTTACATGTTTCTAGTCATTTCTGGGACTATCACTGTGTATTTTAAGAGTTTTACCAAAAGTAGACCGTTTTCCCAGAAGTATACACTTGAATCTTCAAGAGTTAAATTGTGCCATTCAAAAAATGCCAGGCAATTCGGCCTCAGGTGTAAATATAAAAAGTATTCTCTTCATTTATCAGCTTCATACCCATACTCTCAGATTTTTAAACGGAAATTCTTAATGTTTGAAAGCACTTTCTTCGGAAATACATCATGTAAAGTAGCCAGATGGGTAAACATTATCTGTACTCTCGACATTACGCAGCATTCTATCTCTAATCTCCGTGATTGTACAAGAACATAAAGATAGAACCGCTCTATGTACCAGCATTTCAAGTCTTTCTTACATGTTTCTAATCATTTCTGAGGACTAGCATGGTGTATGTTAAGTGTTTTGCCAAAAGTAGATAGTTTTCCTGAAAGTATACACAGGAATCTTCAAGGTTTCAATTGAGTCATTCAGAAAACGCCAGTCTAATCAGAATCACCTGTAAATAGAAACAGTATTCTCTTTATTTATCAGCTTCCTACATATTCTGAGCTTATAAACAGCAATTCTTAATGTTTGAAAGCACTTTCTTCGGAAATACATCATGTAAAGTAGCCAGAATGGTAAACATTATCGGTACTCTCATTACGCAGCATTCTATCTCTAATCTCCGTAATTGAACATGAACATAAAGATAGATCCGCTCTATGTACCAGCATTTCAAGTGTTTCTTACATGTTTCTAATCATTTCTCGGGACTATCATGGTGTATGTTAAGCGTTTAACCAAAAGCAGACAGTTTTCCTAGAAGTATACTCAGGAATCTTCAAGGTTTCAATTGAGTCATTCAGAAAACGCCAGTCTAATCAGAATCACCTCTAAATATAAACAGTATTCTCTTTATTTATCAGCTTCCTACATATTCTGAGATTTATAAACAGCAATTCTTAATGTTTGAAAGCACTTTCCTTGGAAAAACAACATCTAGAGTAGCCGCAACTGTAAACTTCATCCTTACTCTCCTAAGTTGAGAGATTTTACCGCTAATCTCAGTGATTGAACTAGGCCATAAAGATAGCACGGCTCTATTTTACAGCATTTCAAGTGTTTCTTACATGTTTCTAGTCACTTCCTGGGACTATCCTAGTGTATTTTAAGAGTTTTAGGAAAATTAGACATTTTTCCAGAAGTAGATACATGAATCTTCAGGATGTAAACTTTGTCATTAAGAAAATGCCTGGTAATTCAGCTTCAATTGTATATATAAACAGTATTCTCTTCATTTATCAGCCTCATACTCATATTCTGAGCTTTAAAAACAGCAATTCCTCATACTGGAATCACTTTCTTTGGAAAAACACCATCAAGATTAGCCGGAATTGTAAACATTATCATTACTCTCTTCATTTGAGAGTTTTCTACTTCTAATCTCGGTGATTGAACTAGGCCATCAGGATAGAATGGCTCCATTTACCCGTATTTAAACTGTTTCTTACATGTCTCTAGTCTTTTCTGGGACTATCATTATGTATTGTAAGAGTTTTACCAAAAGTAGACAGTTTTCCCAGAAGTATACACGTGAATCTTCAAGAGTTAAATTGCGCCATTCAGAAAACGCCAGGCAAATCGGCCTCAGTTGTAAATATAAAATGTATTCTTTTCATTTATCAGCTTCATACCCATATTTTCAGCTTTTTAAACGGAAATTCTTAATGTTTGAAAGCACTTTCTTCGGAAATACATCATGTAAGTAGCCAGAATGGTAAACATTATCTGTACTCTCATCATTACGCAGCATTCTATCTCTAATCTCCGTGATTGAACATGAACATAAAGATAGAACGGCTCTATGTACCAGCATTTCAAGTGTTTCTTACATGTTTCTAATCATTTCTCAGGACTATCATGGTGTACATTAAGCGTTTAACCAAAAGTATACACTTTTCCTAGAAGTATACACAGGAATCTTCAAGGTTACAATTGAGTCATTCAGAAAACGCCAGTCTAATCAGAATCACCTGTAAATAGAAACGGTATTCTCTTTATTTATCAGCTTCCTACAGATTCTGAGCTGTATTAACAGCAATTCTTAATGTTTGAAAGCACTTTCCTTGGAAAAACAACATCTACAGTAGCCGCAACTGTAAACTTCATCCTTACTCTTCTCAGTTGAGAGTTTTTTACCTCTAATCTCAGTGATTGAACTAGGCCATAAAGACAGAACAGCTCTATTTACCAGCATTTCAAGTGTTTCTTACATGTTTCTAATTTTTTCTGGGACTATCACTGTGTATTTTAAGAGTTTTACCAAAAGTAGACCGTTTTCCCAGAAGTATACACTTGAATCTTCAAGAGTTAAATTGTGCCATTCAAAAAATGCCAGGCAATTCGACCTCATTTGTAAATATAAAAAGTATTCTCTTCATTTATCACCTTCATACCCATACTCTCAGCTTTTTAAACGGAAATTCTTAATGTTTGAAAGCACTTTCTTCCGAAATACATCATGTAAAGTAGCCAGATGGGTAAACATTATCTGTACTCTCGACATTACGCAGCATTCTATCTCTAATCTCCGTGATTGTACAAGAACATAAAGATAGAACCGCTCTATGTACCAGCATTTCAAGTGTTTCTTACATGTTTCTAATCATTTCTGTGGACTAGCATGGTGTATGTTAAGTGTTTTGCCAAAAGTAGATAGTTTTCCTGAAAGTATACACAGGAATCTTCAAGGTTTCAATTGAGTCATTCAGAAAACGCCAGTCTAATCAGAATCACCTGTAAATAGAAACAGTATTCTCTTTATTTATCAGCTTCCTACATATTCTGAGCTTATAATCAGCAATTCTTAATGTTTGAAAGCACTTTCTTCGGAAATACATCATGTAAAGTAGCCAGAATAGTAAACATTATCGGTACTCTCATTACGCAGCATTCTATCTCTAATCTCCGTAATTGAACATGAACATAAAGATAGATCCGCTCTATGTACCAGCATTTCAAGTGTTTCTTACATGTTTCTAATCATTTCTCGGGACTATCATGGTGTATGTTAAGCGTTTAACCAAAAGCAGACAGTTTTCCTAGAAGTATACACAGGAATCTTCAAGGTTTCAATTGAGTCATTCAGAAAACGCCAGTCTAATCAGAATCACCTCTAAATATAAAGAGTATTCTCTTTATTTATCAGCTTTCTACATATTCTGAGATTTATAAACAGCAATTCTTAATATTTGAAAGCGCATTCTTTGGAAATATGTCATCTAAAGTAGCCAGAATGGTAAACATTATCTGTACTCTCGTCACTACGCAGCCTTCTATCTCTAATCTCCGTGATTGAACATGAATATAAAGATAGAGCGGCTCTATGTACCAGCATTTCAAGTGTTTCTTACAAATTTCTAATCATTTCTCGGGACTATCATTGCGTATGGTAAGCGTTTTACCAAAAGGAGACAGTTTTCCTAGAAGTATACACAGGAATCTTCAAGGTTTCAATTTAGTCATTCAGAAAACGCCAGTCTAATCAGAAACACCTGTAAAGAGAAACGGTATTCTCTTTATTTATCAGCTTCCTACATATTTTGAGCTTTATAAACAGCAATTCTTAATGTTTGAAAGCACTTTCCTTGGAAAAACAACATCTAGAGTAGCCGCAATTGTAAACTTCATCCTTACTCTGCTCAGTTTAGAGTTTTTTATCTCTAATCTCAGTGATTGAACTAGGCCATAATGATAGCACGGCTTTATTTTACATCATTTCAAGTATTTCTTACATGTTTCTAGTCACTTCCCGGGACTATCCTAGTGTATATTAAGAGTTTTACCAAAATTAGACATTTTTCCAGAAGTAGATACATGAATCTTCAGGATGTAAACTTTGTCATTCAGAAAATGCCTGATAATTCAGCCCCAATTGTATATATAAACAGTATTCTCTTCATTGATCAGCCTCATACACATATTCTGCGCTTCAAAAACAGCAATTCCCCATGTTGGAAGCACTTTCTTTGGAAAAACACCATTTAGAGTAGCCGCAATTGTAAACATTATCAATACTCTCTTCATTTGAGAGTTTTCTACCTCTAATCTCAGAGATTGAACCAGGCCATCAGGATACAACGGCTCGATTTACCCGTATTGAAACTGTTTCTTACATGTCTCTAATTTTTTCTGGGACTATCATTGTGTATTGTATGAGTTTTACCAAAAGTAGACAGTTTTCCCAGAAGTATACACGTGAATCTTCAAGCGTTAAATTGTGCCATTCAGAAAACGCCAGGCAATTCGGCCTCAGTTGTTAATATAAAAAGTATTCTCTTCTTTTATCAGCTTCATACCCATATTTTCAGCTTTTTAAACGGAATTTCTTAATGTTTGAAAGCACTTTCTTCGGAAATACATCATGTAAGTAGCCAGAATGGTAAACATTATCTGTACTCTCATCATTACACAGCATTCTATCTCTAATCTCCGTGATTGAACATGAACATAAAGATAGAACGGCTCTATGTACCAGCATTTCAAGTGTTTCTTACATGTTTCTAATCATTTCTCGGGACTATCATGGTGTACATTAAGCATTTAACCAAAAGTAGACAGTTTTCCTAGAAGTATACACAGGAATCTTCAAGGTTACAATTGAGTCATTCAGAAAATGCCAGTCTAATCAGAATCACCTGTAAATAGAAACGGTATTCTCTTTATTTATCAGCTTCCTACAGATTCTGAGCTGTATTAACAGCAATTCTTAATGTTTGAAAGCACTTTCCTTGGAAAAACAACATCTACAGTAGCCGCAACTGTAAACTTCATCCTTACTCTTCTCAGTTGAGAGTTTTTTACCTCTAATCTCAGTGATTGAACTAGGCCATAAAGACAGAACAGCTCTATGTACCAGCACTTCAAGTGTTTCTTTCATGTTTCTAATCATTCTGGGACTATCACTGTGTATTTTAAGAGTTTTACGAAATTAGACAGTTTTCCCAGAAGTATACACTTGAATCTTCAAGAGTTAAATTGTGCCATTCAAAAAATGCCAGGCAATTCGGCCTCAGTTGTAAATATAAAAAGTATTCTCTTCATTTATCAGCTTCATACCCATATTCTCAGCTTTTTAAACGGAAATTCTTAATGTTTGAAAGCACTTTCTTCGGAAATACATCATGTAAAGTAGCCAGAAGGGTAAACATTATCTGTACTCTTGACATTACGCAGCATTCTATCTCTAATCTCCGTGCTTGTACAAGAACATAAAGATAGAACCGCTCTATGCACCAGCATTTCAAGTGTTTCTTACATGTTTCTAATCATTTCTGAGGACTAGCATGGTGTATGTTAAGTGTTTTGCCAAAAGAGGATAGTTTTCCTAGAAGTATACACAGGAATCTTCAAGGTTACAATTGAGTCATTCAGAAAACGCCAGTCTAATCAGAATCACCTGTAAATAGAAACGGTATTCTCTTTATTTATCAGCTTCCTACAGATTCTGAGCTGTATTAACAGCAATTCTTAATGTTTGAAAGCACTTTCCTTGGAAAAACAACATCTACAGTAGCCGCAACTGTAAACTTCATCCTTACTCTTCTCAGTTGAGAGTTTTTTACCTCTAATCTCAGTGATTGAACTAGGCCATAAAGACAGAACAGCTCTATGTACCAGCAATTCAATTGTTTCTTACATGTTTCTAATCATTTCTGGGACTATCACTGTGTATTTTAAGAGTTACCAAAAGTAGACCATTTTCCCAGAAGTATACACTTGAATCTTCAAGAGTTAAATTGTGCCATTCAAAAAATGCCAGGCAATTCGGCCTCAGTTGTAAATATAAAAAGTATTCTCTTCATTTATCAGCTTCATACCCATACTCTCAGCTTTTTAAACGGAAATTCTTAATGTTTGAAAGCACTTTCTTCGGAAATACATCATGTAAAGTAGCCAGATGGGTAAACATTATCTGTACTCTCGACATTACGCAGCATTCTATCTCTAATCTCCGTGATTGTACAAGAACATAAAGATAGAACCGCTCTATGTACCAGATTTCAAGTGTTTCTTATATGTTTCTAATCATTTCTGAGGACTAGCATGGTGTATGTTAAGTGTTTTGCCAAAAGTAGATAGTTTTCCTGAAAGTATACACAGGAATCTTCAAGGTTTCAATTGAGTCATTAAGAAAACGCCAGTCTAATCAGAATCACCTGTAAATAGAAACAGTATTCTCTTTATTTATCAGCTTCCTACATATTCTGAGCTTATAAACAGCAATTCTTAATGTTTGAAAGCACTTTCTTCGGAAATACATCATGTAAAGTAGCCAGAATGGTAAACATTATCGGTACTCTCATTACGCAGCATTCTATCTCTAATCTCCGTAATTGAACATGAACATAAAGATAGATCCGCTCTATGTACCAGCAATTCAAGTGTTTCTTACATGTTTCTAATCATTTCTCGGGACTATCATGGTGTATGGTAAGCGTTTAACCAAAAGCAGACAGTTTTCCTAGAAGTATACACAGGAATCTTCAAGGTTTCAATTGAGTCATTCAGAAAACGCCAGTCTAATCAGAATCACCTCTAAATATAAACAGTATTCTCTTTATTTATCAGCTTCCTACATATTCTGAGATTTATAAACAGCAATTCTTAATATTTGAAAGCACATTCTTTGGAAATATGTCATCTAAAGTAGCCAGAATGGTAAACATTATCTGTACTCTCGTCACTACGCAGCCTTCTATCTCTAATCTCCGTGATTGAACATGAATATAAAGATAGAGCGGCTCTATGTACCAGCATTTCAAGTGTTTCTTACAAGTTTCTAATCATTTCTCGGGACTATCATTGCGTATGGTAAGCGTTTTACCAAAAGGAGACAGTTTTCCTAGAAGTATACACAGGAATCTTCAAGGTTTCAATTTAGTCATTCAGAAAACGCCAGTCTAATCAGAAACACCTGTAAATAGAAACGGTATTCTCTTTATTTATCAGCTTCCTACATATTCTGAGGTTTATAAACAGCAATTCTTAATGTTTGAAAGCACTTTCCTTGGAAAAACAACATCTAGAGTAGCCGCAATTGTAAACTTCATCCTTACTCTCCTCAGTTTAGAGTTTTTTATCTCTAATCTCAGTTATTGAACTAGGCCATAATGATAGCACGGCTCTATTTTACAGCATTTCAAGTATTTCTTACATGTTTCTAGTCACTTCCCGGGACTATCCTAGTGTATATTAAGAGTTTTACCAAAATTAGACATTTTTCCAGAAGTAGATACATGAATCTTCAGGATGTAAACTTTGTCATTAAGAAAATGCCTGATAATTCAGCCCCAATTGTATATATAAACAGTATTCTCTTCATTGATCAGCCTCATACACATATTCTGAGCTTTAAAAACAGCAATTCCCCATGTTGGAAGCACTTTCTTTGGAAAAACACCATTTAGAGTAGCCGCAATTGTAAACATTATCAATACTCTCTTCATTTGAGAGTTTTCTACCTCTAATCTCGGAGATTGAACCAGGCCATCAGGATAGCACGGCTCGATTTACCCGTATTGAAACTGTTTCTTACATGTCTCTAATCTTTGATGGGACTATCATTCTGTATTGTAAGAGTTTTACCAAAAGTAGACAGTTTTCCCAGAATTATACACGTGAATCTTCAAGCGTTAAATTGCGCCATTAAGAAAACGCCAGGCAATTCGGCCTCAGTTGTATATATAAAAAGTATTCTCTTCATTTATCAGCTTCATACCCATATTCTCAGCTTTTTAAACAGTAATTCTTAATGTTTGAAAGCACTTTCTTCGGAAATACATCATGTAAAGTAGCCAGAATGGTAAGCATTATCTGTACTCTCGTCATGACGTAGCATTCTATCTTAATCTCCGTGATTGAACATGAACATAAAGATAGAATGGCTCTGTGTACCAGCATTTCAAGTGTTTCTTACATGTTTCTAATCATTTCTCGGGACTATCATGGTGTACGTTAAGCGTTTAACCAAAAAGAGACAGTTTTCCTAGATGTATACAGGAATCTGCAAGGTGTCAATTGAGTCATTCAGCAAATGCCAGTCTAATCAGAATCACCTGTAAATATAAACAGTATTCTCTTTATTTATCAGCTTCCTACATATTCTGAGCTTATAAACAGCAATTCTTAATGTTTGAAAGCACTTTCTTCGGAAATACATCATGTAAAGTAGCCAGAATAGTAAACATTATCGGTACTCTCATTACGCAGCATTCTATCTCTAATCTCCGTAATTGAACATGAACATAAAGATAGATCCGCTCTATGTACCAGCATTTCAAGTGTTTCTTACATGTTTCTAATCATTTCTCGGGACTATCATGGTGTATGTTAAGCGTTTAACCAAAAGCAGACAGTTTTCCTAGAAGTATACTCAGGAATCTTCAAGGTTTCAATTGAGTCATTCAGAAAACGCCAGTCTAATCAGAATCACCTCTAAATATAAACAGTATTCTCTTTATTTATCAGCTTCCTACATATTCTGATATTTATAAACAGCAATTCTTAATGTTTGAAAGCACTTTCCTTGGAAAAACAACATCTAGAGTGGCCGCAACTGTAAACTTCATCCTTACTCTCCTCAGTTGAGAGATTTTACCACTAATCTCAGTGATTGAACTAGGCCATAAAGATAGCACGGCTCTATTTTACAGCATTTCAAGTGTTTCTTACATGTTTCTAGTCACTTCCTGGGACTATCCTAGTGTATTTTAAGAGTTTTACGAAAATTAGACATTTTTCCAGAAGTAGATACATGAATCTTCAGGATGTAAACTTTGTCATTAAGAAAATGCCTGGTAATTCAGCTTCAATTGTATATATAAACAGTATTCTCTTCATTTATCAGCCTCATACTCATATTCTGAGCTTTAAAAACAGCAATTCCTCATACTGGCATCACTTTCTTTGGAAAAACACCATCAAGATTAGCCGGAATTGTAAACATTATCATTACTCTCTTCATTTGAGAGTTTTCTACTTCTAATCTCGGTGATTGAACTAGGCCATCAGGATAGAATGGCTCCATTTACCCGTATTTAAACTGTTTCTTACATGTCTCTAGTCTTTTCTGGGACTATCATTATGTATTGTAAGAGTTTTACCAAAAGTAGACAGTTTTCCCAGAAGTATACACGTGAATCTTCAAGAGTTAAATTGCGCCATTCAGAAAACGCCAGGCAAATCGGCCTCAGTTGTAAATATAAAAAGTATTCTCTTCATTTATCAGCTTCATACCCATATTTTCAGCTTTTTAAATGGAAATTCTTAATGTTTGAAAGCACTTTCTTCGGAAATACATCATGTAAGTAGCCAGAATGGTAAACATTATCTGTACTCTCATCATTACGCAGCATTCTATCTCTAATCTCCGTGATTGAACATGAACATAAAGATAGAACGGCTCTATGTACCAGCATTTCAAGTGTTTCTTACATGTTTCTAATCATTTCTCAGGACTATCATGGTGTACATTAAGCGTTTAACCAAAAGTATACACTTTTCCTAGAAGTATACACAGGAATCTTCAAGGTTACAATTGAGTCATTCAGAAAACGCCAGTCTAATCAGAATCACCTGTAAATAGAAACGGTATTCTCTTTATTTATCAGCTTCCTACAGATTCTGAGCTGTATTAACAGCAATTCTTAATGTTTGAAAGCACTTTCCTTGGAAAAACAACATCTACAGTAGCCGCAACTGTAAACTTCATCCTTACTCTTCTCAGTTGAGAGTTTTTTACCTCTAATCTCAGTGATTGAACTAGGCCATAAAGACAGAACAGCTCTATTTACCAGCATTTCAAGTGTTTCTTACATGTTTCTAATCATTTCTGGGACTATCACTGTGTATTTTAAGAGTTTTACCAAAAGTAGACCGTTTTCCCAGAAGTATACACTTGAATCTTCAAGAGTTAAATTGTGCCATTCAAAAAATGCCAGGCAATTCGACCTCAGTTGTAAACATAAAAAGTATTCTCTTCATTTATCACCTTCATACCCATACTCTCAGCTTTTTAAACGGAAATTCTTAATGTTTGAAAGCACTTTCTTCGGAAATACATCATGTAAAGTAGCCAGATGGGTAAACATTATCTGTACTCTCGACATTACGCAGCATTCTATCTCTAATCTCCGTGATTGTACAAGAACATAAAGATAGAACCGCTCTATGTACCAGCATTTCAAGTGTTTCTTACATGTTTCTAATCATTTCTATGGACTAGCATGGTGTATGTTAAGTGTTTTGCCAAAAGTAGATAGTTTTCCTGAAAGTATACACAGGAATCTTCAAGGTTTCAATTGAGTCATTCAGAAAAGGCCAGTCTAATCAGAATCACCTGTAAATAGAAACAGTATTCTCTTTATTTATCAGCTTCCTACATATTCTGAGCTTATAAACAGCAATTCTTAATGTTTGAAAGCACTTTCTTCGGAAATACATCATGTAAAGTAGCCAGAATAGTAAACATTATCGGTACTCTCATTACGCAGCATTCTATCTCTAATCTCCGTAATTGAACATGAACATAAAGATAGATCCGCTCTATGTACCAGCATTTCAAGTGTTTCTTACATGTTTCTAATCATTTCTCGGGACTATCATGGTGTATGTTAAGCGTTTAACCAAAAGCAGACAGTTTTCCTAGAAGTATACACAGGAATCTTCAAGGTTTCAATTGAGTCATTCAGAAAACGCCAGTCTAATCAGAATCACCTCTAAATATAAACAGTATTCTCTTTATTTATCAGCTTTCTACATATTCTGAGATTTATAAACAGCAATTCTTAATATTTGAAAGCGCATTCTTTGGAAATATGTCATCTAAAGTAGCCAGAATGGTAAACATTATCTGTACTCTCGTCACTACGCAGCCTTCTATCTCTAATCTCCGTGATTGAACATGAATATAAAGATAGAGCCACTCTATGTACCAGCATTTCAAGTGTTTCTTACAAATTTCTAATCATTTCTCGGGACTATCATTGCGTATGGTAAGCGTTTTACCAAAAGGAGACAGTTTTCCAAGAAGTATACACAGGAATCTTCAAGGTTTCAATTTAGTCATTCAGAAAACGCCAGTCTAATCAGAAACACCTGTAAAGAGAAACGGTATTCTCTTTATTTATCAGCTTCCTACATATTTTGAGCTTTATAAACAGCAATTCTTAATGTTTGAAAGCACTTTCCTTGGAAAAACAACATCTAGAGTAGCCGCAATTGTAAACTTCATCCTTACTCTCCTCAGTTTAGAGTTTTTTATCTCTAATCTCAGTGATTGAACTAGGCCATAATGATAGCACGGCTTTATTTTACATCATTTCAAGTATTTCTTACATGTTTCTAGTCACTTCCCGGGACTATCCTAGTGTATATTAAGAGTTTTACCAAAATTAGACATTTTTCCAGAAGTAGATACATGAATCTTCAGGATGTAAACTTTGTCATTCAGAAAATGCCTGATAATTCAGCCCCAATTGTATATATAAACAGTATTCTCTTCATTGATCAGCCTCATACACATATTCTGCGCTTCAAAAACAGCAATTCCCCATGTTGGAAGCACTTTCTTTGGAAAAACACCATTTAGAGTAGCCGCAATTGTAAACATTATCAATACTCTCTTCATTTGAGAGTTTTCTACCTCTAATCTCAGAGATTGAACCAGGCCATCAGGATACAACGGCTCGATTTACCCGTATTGAAACTGTTTCTTACATGTCTCTAATTTTTTCTGGGACTATCATTGTGTATTGTATGAGTTTTACCAAAAGTAGACAGTTTTCCCAGAAGTATACACGTGAATCTTCAAGCGTTAAATTGTGCCATTCAGAAAACGCCAGGCAATTCGGCCTCAGTTGTTAATATAAAAAGTATTCTCTTCTTTTATCAGCTTCATACCCATATTTTCAGCTTTTTAAACGGAATTTCTTAATGTTTGAAAGCACTTTCTTCGGAAATACATCATGTAAGTAGCCAGAATGGTAAACATTATCTGTACTCTCATCATTACACAGCATTCTATCTCTAATCTCCGTGATTGAACATGAACATAAAGATAGAACGGCTCTATGTACCAGCATTTCAAGTGTTTCTTACATGTTTCTAATCATTTCTCGGGACTATCATGGTGTACATTAAGCATTTAACCAAAAGTAGACAGTTTTCCTAGAAGTATACACAGGAATCTTCAAGGTTACAATTGAGTCATTCAGAAAATGCCAGTCTAATCAGAATCACCTGTAAATAGAAACGGTATTCTCTTTATTTATCAGCTTCCTACAGATTCTGAGCTGTATTAACAGCGATTCTTAATGTTTGAAAGCACTTTCCTTGGAAAAACAACATCTACAGTAGCCGCAACTGTAAACTTCATCCTTACTCTTCTCAGTTGAGAGTTTTTTACCTCTAATCTCAGTGATTGAACTAGGCCATAAAGACAGAACAGCTCTATGTACCAGCACTTCAAGTGTTTCTTACATGTTTCTAATCATTCTGGGACTATCACTGTGTATTTTAAGAGTTTTACGAAATTAGACAGTTTTCCCAGAAGTATACACTTGAATCTTCAAGAGTTAAATTGTGCCATTCAAAAAATGCCAGGCAATTCGGCCTCAGTTGTAAATATAAAAAGTATTCTCTTCATTTATCAGCTTCATACCCATATTCTCAGCTTTTTAAACGGAAATTCTTAATGTTTGAAAGCACTTTCTTCGGAAATACATCATGTAAAGTAGCCAGAAGGGTAAACATTATCTGTACTCTCGACATTACGCAGCATTCTATCTCTAATCTCCGTGATTGTACAAGAACATAAAGATAGAACCGCTCTATGCACCAGCATTTCAAGTGTTTCTTACATGTTTCTAATCATTTCTGAGGACTAGCATGGTGTATGTTAAGTGTTTTGCCAAAAGAGGATAGTTTTCCTAGAAGTATACACAGGAATCTTCAAGGTTACAATTGAGTCATTCAGAAAACGCCAGTCTAATCAGAATCACCTGTAAATAGAAACGGTATTCTCTTTATTTATCAGCTTCCTACAGATTCTGAGCTGTATTAACAGCAATTCTTAATGTTTGAAAGCACTTTCCTTGGAAAAACAACATCTACAGTAGCCGCAACTGTAAACTTCATCCTTACTCTTCTCAGTTGAGAGTTTTTTACCTCTAATCTCAGTGATTGAACTAGGCCATAAAGACAGAACAGCTCTATGTACCAGCAATTCAATTGTTTCTTACATGTTTCTAATCATTTCTGGGACTATCACTGTGTATTTTAAGAGTTTTACCAAAAGTAGACCGTTTTCCCAGAAGTATACACTTGAATCTTCAAGAGTTAAATTGTGCCATTCAAAAAATGCCAGGCAATTCGGCCTCAGTTGTAAATATAAAAAGTATTCTCTTCATTTATCAGCTTCATACCCATACTCTCAGCTTTTTAAACAGAAATTCTTAATGTTTGAAAGCACTTTCTTCGGAAATACATCATGTAAAGTAGCCAGATGGGTAAACATTATCTGTACTCTCGACATTACGCAGCATTCTATCTCTAATCTCCGTGATTGTACAAGAACATAAAGATAGAACCGCTCTATGTATCAGATTTCAAGTGTTTCTTATATGTTTCTAATCATTTCTGAGGACTAGCATGGTGTATGTTAAGTGTTTTGCCAAAAGTAGATAGTTTTCCTGAAAGTATACACAGGAATCTTCAAGGTTTCAATTGAGTCATTCAGAAAACGCCAGTCTAATCAGAATCACCTGTAAATAGAAACAGTATTCTCTTTATTTATCAGCTTCCTACATATTCTGAGCTTATAAACAGCAATTCTTAATGTTTGAAAGCACTTTCTTCGGAAATACATCATGTAAAGTAGCCAGAATGGTAAACATTATCGGTACTCTCATTACACAGCATTCTATCTCTAATCTCCGTAATTGAACATGAACATAAAGATAGATCCGCTCTATGTACCAGCATTTCAAGTGTTTCTTACATGTTTCTAATCATTTCTCGGGACTATCATGGTGTATGGTAAGCGTTTAACCAAAAGCAGACAGTTTTCCTAGAAGTATACACAGGAATCTTCAAGGTTTCAATTGAGTCATTCAGAAAACGCCAGTCTAATCAGAATCACCTCTAAATATAAACAGTATTCTCTTTATTTATCAGCTTCCTACATATTCTGAGATTTATAAACAGCAATTCTTAATATTTGAAAGCACATTCATTGGAAATATGTCATCTAAAGTAGCCAGAATGGTAAACATTATCTGTACTCTCGTCACTACGCAGCCTTCTATCTCTAATCTCCGTGATTGAACATGAATATAAAGATAGAGCGGCTCTATGTACCAGCATTTCAAGTGTTTCTTACAAGTTTCTAATCATTTCTCGGGACTATCATTGCGTATGGTAAGCGTTTTACCAAAAGGAGACAGTTTTCCTAGAAGTATACACAGGAATCTTCAAGGTTTCAATTTAGTCATTCAGAAAACGCCAGTCTAATCAGAAACACCTGTAAAGAGAAACGGTATTCTCTTTATTTATCAGCTTCCTACATATTCTGAGGTTTATAAACAGCAATTCTTAATGTTTGAAAGCACTTTCCTTGGAAAAACAACATCTAGAGTAGCCGCAATTGTAAACTTCATCCTTACTCTCCTCAGTTTAGAGTTTTTTATCTCTAATCTCAGTGATTGAACTAGGCCATAATGATAGCACGGCTCTATTTTACAGCATTTCAAGTATTTCTTACATGTTTCTAGTCACTTCCCGGGACTATCCTAGTGTATATTAAGAGTTTTACCAAAATTAGACATTTTTCCAGAAGTAGATACATGAATCTTCAGGATGTAAACTTTGTCATTAAGAAAATGCCTGATAATTCAGCCCCAATTGTATATATAAACAGTATTCTCTTCATTGATCAGCCTCATACACATATTCTGAGCTTTAAAAACAGCAATTCCCCATGTTGGAAGCACTTTCTTTGGAAAAACACCATTTAGAGTAGCCGCAATTGTAAACATTATCAATACTCTCTTCATTTGAGAGTTTTCTACCTCTAATCTCGGAGATTGAACCAGGCCATCAGGATAGCACGGCTCGATTTACCCGTATTGAAACTGTTTCTTACATGTCTCTAATCTTTGATGGGACTATAATTCTGTATTGTAAGAGTTTTACCAAAAGTAGACAGTTTTCCCAGAATTATACACGTGAATCTTCAAGCGTTAAATTGCGCCATTAAGAAAACGCCAGGCAATTCGGCCTCAGTTGTATATATAAAAAGTATTCTCTTCATTTATCAGCTTCATACCCATATTCTCAGCTTTTTAAACGGTAATTCTTAATGTTTGAAAGCACTTTCTTCGGAAATACATCATGTAAAGTAGCCAGAATGGTAAGCATTATCTGTACTCTCGTCATGACGTAGCATTCTATCTTAATCTCCGTGATTGAACATGAACATAAAGATAGAATGGCTCTGTGTACCAGCATTTCAAGTGTTTCTTACATGTTTCTAATCATTTCTCGGGACTATCATGGTGTACGTTAAGCGTTTAACCAAAAGGAGACAGTTTTCCTAGATGTATACAGGAATCTGCAAGGTGTCAATTGAGTCATTCAGCAAATGCCAGTCTAATCAGAATCACCTGTAAATATAAACAGTATTCTCTTTATTTATCAGCTTCCTACATATTCTGAGCTTTATAAACAGCAATTCTTAATGTTTGAAAGCACATTCTTTGGAAATATGTCATCTAAAGTAGCCAGAATGGTAAACATTATCTGTACTCTCGTCACTACGCAGCCTTCTATCTCTAATCTCCGTGATTGAACATGAATATAAAGATAGAGCGGCTCTATGTACCAGCATTTCAAGTGTTTCTTACAAGTTTCTAATCATTTCTCGGGACTATCATTGCGTATGGTAAGCGTTTTACCAAAAGTAGACAGTTTTCCTAGAAGTATACACAGGAATCTTCAAGGTTTCAATTTAGTCATTCCGAAAAAGCCAGTCTAATCAGAAACACCTGTAAATAGAAACGGTATTCTCTTTATTTATCAGCTTCCTACATATTCTGAGGTTTATAAACAGCAATTCTTAATGTTTGAAAGCACTTTCCTTGGAAAAACAACATCTAGAGTAGCCGCAATTGTAAACTTCATCCTTACTCTCCTCAGTTTAGAGTTTTTTATCTCTAATCTCAGTGATTGAACTAGGCCATAATGATAGCACGGCTCTATTTTACAGCATTTCAAGTATTTCTTACATGTTTCTAGTCACTTCCCGGGACTATCCTAGTGTATATTAAGAGTTTTACCAAAATTAGGCATTTTTCCAGAAGTAGATACATGAATCTTCAGGATGTAAACTTTGTCATTAAGAAAATGCCTGATAATTCAGCCCCAATTGTATATATAAACAGTATTCTCTTCATTGATCAGCCTCATACACATATTCTGAGCTTTAAAAACAGCAATTCCCCATGTTGGAAGAACTTTCTTTGGAAAAACACGATTTAGAGTAGCCGCAATTGTAAACATTATCAATACTCTCTTCATTTGAGAGTTTTCTACCTCTAATCTCGGAGATTGAACCAGGCCATCAGGATAGCACGGCTCGATTTACCCGTATTGAAACTGTTTCTTACATGTCTCTAATCTTTTCTGGGACTATCATTGTGTATTGTATGAGTTTTACCAAAAGTAGACAGTTTTCCCAGAATTATACACGTGAATCTTCAAGCGTTAAATTGCGCCATTAAGAAAACGCCAGGCAATTCGGCCTCAGTTGTATATATAAAAAGTATTCTCTTCATTTATCAGCTTCATACCCATATTCTCAGCTTTTTAAACGGTAATTCTTAATGTTTGAAAGCACTTTCTTCGGAAATACATCATGTAAAGTAGCCAGAATGGTAAGCATTATCTGTACTCTCGTCATGACGTAGCATTCTATCTTAATCTCCGTGATTGAACATGAACATAAAGATAGAATGGCTCTGTGTACCAGCATTTCAAGTGTTTCTTACATGTTTCTAATCATTTCTCGGGACTATCATGGTGTACGTTAAGCGTTTAACCAAAAGTAGACAGTTTTCCTAGATGTATAACAGGAATCTGCATGGTTTCAATTGAGTCATTCAGCAAATGCCAGTCTAATCAGAATCACCTGTAAATATAAACAGTATTCTCTTTATCAGCTTCCTACATATTCTGAGCTTTATAAACAGCAATTCTTAATGTTTGAAAGCACATTCTTCGGAAATATGTCATCTAAAGTAGCCAGAATGGTAAACATTATCTGTACTCTCGTCACTACGCAGCATTCTATCTCTAATCTCCGTGATTGAACATGAACATAAAGATAGAACGGCTCTATGTACCAGCATTTCAAGTGTTTCCTACAAGTTTCTAATCATTTCTCAGGACTATCATTGCGTATGTTTAGCGTTTTACCAAAAGTAGACAGTTTTCCTAGAAGTATACACAGGAATCTTCAAGGTTTCAATTGAGTCATTCAGCAAATGCCAGTCTAATCAGAATCACCTGTAAATAGAAACAGTATTCTCTTTATTTATCAGCTTCATACATATTCTGAGCTTTATAAACAGCAATTCTTAATGTTTGAAAGCACATTCTTCGGAAATATGTCATCTAAAGTAGCCAGAATGGTAAACATTATCTGTACTCTCGTCACTACGCAGCATTCTATCTCTAATCTCCATGATTGAACATGAACATATAGAACGGCTCTATGTACCAACATTTCAAGTGTTTTTACAGGTTTGTAATCATTTCTCGGGACTATCATGGTGTATGTTAAGCGTTTAACCAAAAGTAGACAGTTTTCCTAGATGTATACCCAGGAATCTTCAAGGTTTCAATTGAGTCATTCAGAAAAAGCCAGTCTAATCAGAATCACCTGTAAATAGAAACAGTATTCTCTTTTTTTATCAGCTTCATACATATTCTGAGCTTTATAAACAGCAATTCTTAATGTTTGAAAGCACTTTCCTTGGAAAAACTACATCTAGAGTGGCCGCAACTGTAAACTTCATCCTTACTCTCCTCAGTTGAGAGATTTTACCACTAATCTCAGTGATTGAACTAGGCCATAAAGATAGCACGGCTCTATTTTACAGCATTTCAAGTGTTTCTTACATGTTTCTAGTCACTTCCTGGGACTATCCTAGTGTATTTTAAGAGTTTTACCAAAATTAGACATTTTTCCAGAAGTAGATACATGAATCTTCAGGATGTAAACTTTGTCATTAAGAAAATGCCTGGTAATTCAGCCTCAATTGTATATATAAACAGTATTCTCTTCATTGATCAGCCTCATACACATATTCTGAGCTTTAAAAACAGCAATTCCTCATACTGGAATCACTTTCTTTGGAAAAACACCATCAAGAGTAGCCGGAATTGTAAACATTATCATTACTCTCTTCATTTGAGAGTTTTCTACTTCTAATCTCGGTGATTGAACTAGGCCATCAGGATAGAATGGCTCCATTTACCCGCATTTAAACTGTTTCTTACATGTCTCTAATCTTTTCTGGGACTATCATTATGTATTGTAAGAGTTTTACCAAAAGTAGACAGTTTTCCCAGAAGTATACACGTGAATCTTCAAGAGTTAAATTGCGCCATTCAGAAAACGCCAGGCAAATCGGCCTCAGTTGTAAATATAAAAAGTATTCTCTTCATTTATCAGCTTCATACCCATATTTTCAGCTTTTTAAACGGTAATTCTTAATGTTTGAAAGCACTTTCTTCGGAAATACATCATGTAAGTAGCCAGAATGGTAAACATTATCTGTACTCTCGTCACTACGCAGCATTCTATCTCTAATCTCCGTGATTGAACATGAACATAAAGATAGAACGGCTCTATGTACCAGCATTTCAAGTGTTTCTTACATGTTTCTAATCATTTCTCAGGACTATCATGGTGTACATTAAGCGTTTAACCAAAAGTATACAGTTTTCCTAGAAGTATACACAGGAATCTTCAAGGTTACAATTGAGTCATTCAGAAAACGCCAGTCTAATCAGAATCACCTGTAAATAGAAACGGTATTCTCTTTATTTATCAGCTTCCTACAGATTCTGAGCTGTATTAACAGCAATTCTTAATGTTTGAAAGCACTTTCCTTGGAAAAACAACATCTACAGTAGCCGCAACTGTAAACTTCATCCTTACTCTTCTCAGTTGAGAGTTTTTTACCTCTAATCTCAGTGATTGAACTAGGCCATAAAGACAGAACAGCTCTATGTACCAGCATTTCAAGTGTTTCTTACATGTTTCTAATCATTTCTGGGACTATCACTGTGTATTTTAAGAGTTTTACCAAAAGTAGACCGTTTTCCCAGAAGTATACACTTGAATCTTCAAGAGTTAAATTGTGCCATTCAAAAAATGCCAGGCAATTCGGCCTCAGTTGTAAATATAAAAAGTATTCTCTTCATTTATCACCTTCATACCCATACTCTCAGCTTTTTAAACGGAAATTCTTAATGTTTGAAAGCACTTTCTTCGGAAATACATCATGTAAAGTAGCCAGATGGCTAAACATTATCTGTACTCTCGACATTACGCAGCATTCTATCTCTAATCTCCTTGATTGTACAAGAACATAAAGATAGAACCGCTCTATGTACCAGCATTTCAAGTGTTTCTTACATGTTTCTAATCATTTCTGAGGACTAGCATGGTGTATGTTAAGTGTTTTGCCAAACGTAGATAGTTTTCCTGAAAGTATACAGAGGAATCTTCAAGGTTTCAATTGAGTCATTCAGAAAACGCCAGTCTAATCAGAATCACCTGTAAATAGAAACAGTATTCTCTTTATTTATCAGCTTCCTACATATTCTGAGCTTATAAACAGCAATTCTTAATGTTTGAAAGAACTTTCTTCGGAAATACATCATGTAAAGTAGCCAGAATGGTAAACATTATCGGTACTCTCATTACGCAGCATTCTATCTCTAATCTCCGTAATTGAACATGAACATAAAGGTAGATCCGCTCTATGTACCAGCATTTCAAGTGTTTCTTACATGTTTCTAATCATTTCTCGGGACTATCATGGTGTATGTTAAGCGTTTACCCAAAAGCAGACAGTTTTCCTAGAAGTACACATAGGAATCGTCAAGGTTTCAATGGAGTCATTCAGAAAACGCCAGTCTACTCAGAATCACCTGTAAATATAAACAGTATTCTCTTTATTTATCAGCTTCCTACATATTCTGAGATTTATAAACAGCAATTCTTAATATTTGAAAGCGCATTCTTTGGAAATATGTCATCTAAAGTAGCCAGAATGGTAAACATTATCTGTACTCTCGTCACTACGCAGCCTTCTATCTCTAATCTCCGTGATTGAACATGAATATAAAGATAGAGCGGCTCTATGTACCAGCATTTCAAGTGTTTCTTACAAGTTTCTAATCATTTCTCGGGACTATCATTGCGTATGGTAAGCGTTTTACCAAAAGGAGACAGTTTTCCTAGAAGTATACACAGGAATCTTCAAGGTTTCAATTTAGTCATTCAGAAAACGCCAGTCTAATCAGAAACACCTGTAAATAGAAACGGTATTCTCTTTATTTATCAGCTTCCTACATATTCTGAGGTTTATAAACAGCAATTCTTAATGTTTGAAAGCACTTTCCTTGGAAAAACAACATCTAGAGTAGCCGCAATTGTAAACTTCATCCTTACTCTCCTCAGTTTAGAGTTTTTTATCTCTAATCTCAGTTATTGAACTAGGCCATAATGATAGCACGGCTCTATTTTACAGCATTTCAAGTATTTCTTACATGTTTCTAGTCACTTCCCGGGACTATCCTAGTGTATATTAAGAGTTTTACCAAAATTAGACATTTTTCCAGAAGTAGATACATGAATCTTCAGGATGTAAACTTTGTCATTAAGAAAATGCCTGATAATTCAGCCCCAATTGTATATATAAACAGTATTCTCTTCATTGATCAGCCTCATACACATATTCTGAGCTTTAAAAACAGCAATTCCCCATGTTGGAAGCACTTTCTTTGGAAAAACACCATTTAGAGTAGCCGCAATTGTAAACATTATCAATACTCTCTTCATTTGAGAGTTTTCTACCTCTAATCTCGGAGATTGAACCAGGCCATCAGGATAGCACGGCTCGATTTACCCGTATTGAAACTGTTTCTTACATGTCTCTAATCTTTGATGGGACTATCATTCTGTATTGTAAGAGTTTTACCAAAAGTAGACAGTTTTCCCAGAATTATACACGTGAATCTTCAAGCGTTAAATTGCGCCATTAAGAAAACGCCAGGCAATTCGGCCTCAGTTGTATATATAAAAAGTATTCTCTTCATTTATCAGCTTCATACCCATATTCTCAGCTTTTTAAACAGTAATTCTTAATGTTTGAAAGCACTTTCTTCGGAAATACATCATGTAAAGTAGCCAGAATGGTAAGCATTATCTGTACTCTCGTCATGACGTAGCATTCTATCTTAATCTCCGTGATTGAACATGAACATAAAGATAGAATGGCTCTGTGTACCAGCATTTCAAGTGTTTCTTACATGTTTCTAATCATTTCTCGGGACTATCATGGTGTACGTTAAGCGTTTAACCAAAAGGAGACAGTTTTCCTAGATGTATACAGGAATCTGCAAGGTGTCAATTGAGTCATTCAGCAAATGCCAGTCTAATCAGAATCACCTGTAAATATAAACAGTATTCTCTTTATTTATCAGCTTCCTACATATTCTGAGCTTATAAACAGCAATTCTTAATGTTTGAAAGCACTTTCTTCGGAAATACATCATGTAAAGTAGCCAGAATAGTAAACATTATCGGTACTCTCATTACGCAGCATTCTATCTCTAATCTCCGTAATTGAACATGAACATAAAGATAGATCCGCTCTATGTACCAGCATTTCAAGTGTTTCTTACATGTTTCTAATCATTTCTCGGGACTATCATGGTGTATGTTAAGCGTTTAACCAAAAGCAGACAGTTTTCCTAGAAGTATACTCAGGAATCTTCAAGGTTTCAATTGAGTCATTCAGAAAACGCCAGTCTAATCAGAATCACCTCTAAATATAAACAGTATTCTCTTTATTTATCAGCTTCCTACATATTCTGATATTTATAAACAGCAATTCTTAATGTTTGAAAGCACTTTCCTTGGAAAAACAACATCTAGAGTGGCCGCAACTGTAAACTTCATCCTTACTCTCCTCAGTTGAGAGATTTTACCACTAATCTCAGTGATTGAACTAGGCCATAAAGATAGCACGGCTCTATTTTACAGCATTTCAAGTGTTTCTTACATGTTTCTAGTCACTTCCTGGGACTATCCTAGTGTATTTTAAGAGTTTTACGAAAATTAGACATTTTTCCAGAAGTAGATACATGAATCTTCAGGATGTAAACTTTGTCATTAAGAAAATGCCTGGTAATTCACCTTCAATTGTATATATAAACAGTATTCTCTTCATTTATCAGCCTCATACTCATATTCTGAGCTTTAAAAACAGCAATTCCTGATACTGGCATCACTTTCTTTGGAAAAACACCATCAAGATTAGCCGGAATTGTAAACATTATCATTACTCTCTTCATTTGAGAGTTTTCTACTTCTAATCTCGGTGATTGAACTAGGCCATCAGGATAGAATGGCTCCATTTACCCGTATTTAAACTGTTTCTTACATGTCTCTAGTCTTTTCTGGGACTATCATTATGTATTGTAAGAGTTTTACCAAAAGTAGACAGTTTTCCCAGAAGTATACACGTGAATCTTCAAGAGTTAAATTGCGCCATTCAGAAAACGCCAGGCAAATCGGCCTCAGTTGTAAATATAAAAAGTATTCTCTTCATTTATCAGCTTCATACCCATATTTTCAGCTTTTTAAACGGAAATTCTTAATGTTTGAAAGCACTTTCTTCGGAAATACATCATGTAAGTAGCCAGAATGGTAAACATTATCTGTACTCTCATCATTACGCAGCATTCTATCTCTAATCTCCGTGATTGAACATGAACATAAAGATAGAACGGCTCTATGTACCAGCATTTCAAGTGTTTCTTACATGTTTCTAATCATTTCTCAGGACTATCATGGTGTACATTAAGCGTTTAACCAAAAGTATACACTTTTCCTAGAAGTATACACAGGAATCTTCAAGGTTACAATTGAGTCATTCAGAAAACGCCAGTCTAATCAGAATCACCTGTAAATAGAAACGGTATTCTCTTTATTTATCAGCTTCCTACAGATTCTGAGCTGTATTAACAGCAATTCTTAATGTTTGAAAGCACTTTCCTTGGAAAAACAACATCTACAGTAGCCGCAACTGTAAACTTCATCCTTACTCTTCTCAGTTGAGAGTTTTTTACCTCTAATCTCAGTGATTGAACTAGGCCATAAAGACAGAACAGCTCTATTTACCAGCATTTCAAGTGTTTCTTACATGTTTCTAATCATTTCTGGGACTATCACTGTGTATTTTAAGAGTTTTACCAAAAGTAGACCGTTTTCCCAGAAGTATACACTTGAATCTTCAAGAGTTAAATTGTGCCATTCAAAAAATGCCAGGCAATTCGACCTCAGTTGTAAACATAAAAAGTATTCTCTTCATTTATCACCTTCATACCCATACTCTCAGCTTTTTAAACAGAAATTCTTAATGTTTGAAAGCACTTTCTTCGGAAATACATCATGTAAAGTAGCCAGATGGGTAAACATTATCTGTACTCTCGACATTACGCAGCATTCTATCTCTAATCTCCGTGATTGTACAAGAACATAAAGATAGAACCGCTCTATGTACCAGCATTTCAAGTGTTTCTTACATGTTTCTAATCATTTCTATGGACTAGCATGGTGTATGTTAAGTGTTTTGCCAAAAGTAGATAGTTTTCCTGAAAGTATACACAGGAATCTTCAAGGTTTCAATTGAGTCATTCAGAAAACGCCAGTCTAATCAGAATCACCTGTAAATAGAAACAGTATTCTCTTTATTTATCAGCTTCCTACATATTCTGAGCTTATAAACAGCAATTCTTAATGTTTGAAAGCACTTTCTTCGGAAATACATCATGTAAAGTAGCCAGAATAGTAAACATTATCGGTACTCTCATTACGCAGCATTCTATCTCTAATCTCCGTAATTGAACATGAACATAAAGATAGATCCGCTCTATGTACCAGCATTTCAAGTGTTTCTTACATGTTTCTAATCATTTCTCGGGACTATCATGGTGTATGTTAAGCGTTTAACCAAAAGCAGACAGTTTTCCTAGAAGTATACACAGGAATCTTCAAGGTTTCAATTGAGTCATTCAGAAAACGCCAGTCTAATCAGAATCACCTCTAAATATAAACAGTATTCTCTTTATTTATCAGCTTCCTACATATTCTGAGATTTATAAACAGCAATTCTTAATATTTGAAAGCGCATTCTTTGGAAATATGTCATCTAAAGTAGCCAGAATGGTAAACATTATCGTACTCTCGTCACTACGCAGCCTTCTATCTCTAATCTCCGTGATTGAACATGAATATAAAGATAGAGCGGCTCTATGTACCAGCATTTCAAGTGTTTCTTACAAGTTTCTAATCATTTCTCGGGACTATCATTGCGTATGGTAAGCGTTTTACCAAAAGGAGACAGTTTTCCTAGAAGTATACACAGGAATCTTCAAGGTTTCAATTTAGTCATTCAGAAAACGCCAGTCTAATCAGAAACACGTGTAAATAGAAACGGTATTCTCTTTATTTATCAGCTTCCTACATATTCTGAGCTTTATAAACAGCAATTCTTAATGTTTGAAAGCACTTTCCTTGGAAAAACAACATCTAGAGTAGCCGCAATTGTTAACTTCATCCTTACTCTCCTCAGTTTAGAGTTTCTTATCTCTAATCTCAGTGATTGAACTAGGCCATAATGATAGCACGGCTCTATTTTACAGCATTTCAAGTGTTTCTTACATGTTTCTAGTCACTTCCTGGGACTATCCTAGTGTATTTTAAGAGTTTTACGAAAATTAGACATTTTTCCAGAAGTAGATACATGAATCTTCAGGATGTAAACTTTGTCATTAAGAAAATGCCTGGTAATTCAGCCTCAATTGTATATATAAACAGTATTCTCTTCATTGATCAGCCTCATACACATATTCTGAGCTTTAAAAACAGCAATTCCTCATACTGGAATCACTTTCTTTGGAAAAACACCATCAAGAGTAGCCGGAATTGTAAACATTATCATTACTCTCTTCATTTGAGAGTTTTCTACTTCTAATCTCGGTGATTGAACTAGGCCATCAGGATAGAATGGCTCCATTTACCCGTATTTAAACTGTTTCTTACATGTCTCTAATCTTTTCTGGGACTATCATTATGTATTGTAAGAGTTTTCCCAAAAGTAGACAGTTTTCCCAGAAGTATACACGTGAATCTTCAAGAGTTAAATTGCGCCATTCAGAAAACGCCAGGCAAATCGGCCTCAGTTGTAAATATAAAAAGTATTCTCTTCATTTATCAGCTTCATACCCATATTTTCAGCTTTTTAAACAGAAATTCTTAATGTTTGAAAGCACTTTATTCGGAAATACATCATGTAAAGTAGCCAGATGGGTAAACATTATCTGTACTCTCGACATTACGCAGCATTCTATCTCTAATCTCCGTGATTGTACAAGAACATAAAGATAGAACCGCTCTATGTACCAGCATTTCAAGTGTTTCTTACATGTTTCTAATCATTTCTGAGGAGTAGCATGGTGTATATTAACTGTTTTGCCAAAAGTAGATAGTTTTCCTGAAAGTATACACAGGAATCTTCAAGGTTTCAATTGAGTCATTCAGAAAACTCCAGTCTAATCAGAATCACCTGTAAATAGAAACAGTATTCTCTTTATTTATCAGCTTCCTACATATTCTGAGCTTATAAACAGCAATTCTTAATGTTTGAAAGCACTTTCTTCGGAAATACATCATGTAAAGTAGCCAGAATGGTAAACATTATCGGTACTCTCATTACGCAGCATTCTATCTCTAATCTCCATAATTGAACATGAACATAAAGATAGATCCGCTCTATGTACCAGCATTTCAAGTGTTTCTTACATGTTTCTAATCATTTCTCGGGACTATCATGGTGTATGTTAAGCGTTTAACCAAAAGTAGACAGTTTTCCTAGATGTATACCCAGGAATCTTCAAGGTTTCAATTGAGTCATTCAGAAAACGACAGTCTAATCAGAATCACCTCTAAATATAAACAGTATTCTCTTTATTTATCAGCTTCCTACATATTCTGTGATTTATAAACAGCAATTCTTAATATTTGAAAGCGCATTCTTTGGAAATATGTCATCTAAAGTAGCCAGAATGGTAAACATTATCTGTACTCTCGTCACTACGCAGCCTTCTATCTCTAATCTCCGTGATTGAACGTGAATATAAAGATAGAGCGGCTCTATGTACCAGCATTTCAAGTGTTTCTTACAAGTTTCTAATCATTTCTCGGGACTATCATTGCGTATGGTAAGCGTTTTACCAAAAGGAGACAGTTTTCCTAGAAGTATACACTGGAATCTTCAAGGTTTCAATTTAATCATTCAGAAAACGCCAGTCTAATCAGAAACACGTGTAAATAGAAACGGTATTCTCTTTATTTATCAGCTTCCTACATATTCTGAGCTTTATAAACAGCAATTCTTAAAGTTTGAAAGCACTTTCCTTGGAAAAACAACATCTAGAGTAGCCGCAATTGTTAACTTCATCCTTACTCTCCTCAGTTTAGAGTTTTTTATCTCTAATCTCAGTGATTGAACTAGGCCATAATGATAGCACGGCTCTATTTTACAGCATTTTAAGTGTTTCTTACATGTTTCTAGTCACTTCCCGGGACTATCCTAGTGTATATTAAGAGTTTTACCAAAATTAGACATTTTTCCAGAAGTAGATACATGAATCTTCAGGATGTAAACTATGTCATTCAGAAAATGCCTGATAATTCAGCCCCAATTGTATATATAAACAGTATTCTCTTCATTGATCAGTCTCATACACATATTCTGAACTTTAAAAACAGCAATTCCCCATGTTGGAAGCACTCTCTTTGGAAAAACATCATTTAGAGTAGCCGCAATTGTAAACATTATCAATACTCTCTTCATTTGAGAGTTTTCTACCTCTAATCTCTGAGATTGAACCAGGCCATCAGGATAGAACGGCTCGATTTACCCGTATTGAAACTGTTTCTTACATGTCTCTAATCTTTTCTGGGACTATCATTGTGTATTGTATGAGTTTTACCAAAAGTAGACATTTTTCCCAGAAGTATACACATGAATCTTCAAGCGTTAAATTGTGCCATTCAGAAAACGCCAGGCAATTCGGCCTCAGTTGTAAATATAAAAAGTATTCTCTTCTTTTATCAGCTTCATACCCATATTTTCAGCTTTTTAAACAGAAATTCTTACTGTTTGAAAGCACTTTCTTCGGAAATACATCATGTAAAGTAGCCAGAATGGTAAACATTATCTGTACTCTCATCATTACGCAGCATTCTATCTCTAATCTCCGTGATTGAACATGAACATAAAGATAGAACGGCTCTATGTACCAGCATTTCAAGTGTTTCTTACATGTTTCTAATCATTTCTCGGGACTATCATGGTGTACGTTAAGCGTTTAACCAAAAGTAGACAGTTTTCCTAGAAGTATACACAGGAATCTTCAAGGTTACAATTGAGTCATTCAGAAAACTCCAGTCTAATCAGAATCACCTGTAAATAGAAACGGTATTCTCTTTATTTATCAGCTTCCTACAGATTCTGAGGTGTATTAACAGCAATTCTTAATGTTTGAAAGCACTTTCCTTGGAAAAACAACATCTACAGTAGCCGCAACTGTAAACTTCATCCTTACTCTTCTCAGTTGAGAGTTTTTTACCTCTAATCTCAGTAATTGAACTAGGCCATAAAGACAGAACAGCTCTATGTACCAGCATTTCAAGTGTTTCTTACATGTTTCTAATCATTTCTGGGACTATCACTGTGTAATTTAAGAGTTTTACCAAAAGTAGACCGTTTTCCCAGAAGTATACACTTGAATCTTCAAGAGTTAAATTGTGCCATTCAAAAAATGCCAGGCAATTCGGCCTCAGTTGTAAATATAAAAAGTATTCTCTTCATTTATCAGCTTCATACCCATACTCTCAGCTTTTTAAACGGAAATTCTTAATGTTTGAAAGCACTTTCTTCGGAAATACATCATGTAAAGTAGCCAGATGGGTAAACATTATCTGTACTCTGGACATTACGCAGCATTCTATCTCTAATCTCCGTGATTGTACAAGAACATAAAGATAGAACCGCTCTATGTACCAGCATTTCAAGTGTTTCTTACATGTTTCTAATCATTTCTGAGGAGTAGCATGGTGTATATTAACTGTTTTGCCAAAAGTAGATAGTTTTCCTGAAAGTATACACAGGAATCTTCAAGGTTTCAATTGAGTCATTCAGAAAACTCCAGTCTAATCAGAATCACCTGTAAATAGAAACAGTATTCTCTTTATTTATCAGCTTCCTACATATTCTGAGCTTATAAACAGCAATTCTTAATGTTTGAAAGCACTTTCTTCGGAAATACATCATGTAAAGTAGCCAGAATGGTAAACATTATCGGTACTCTCATTACGCAGCATTCTATCTCTAATCTCCGTAATTGAACATGAACATAAAGATAGATCCGCTCTATGTACCAGCATTTCAAGTGTTTCTTACATGTTTCTAATCATTTCTCGGGACTATCATGGTGTATGTTAAGCGTTTAACCAAAAGCAGACAGTTTTCCTAGAAGTAGACACAGGAATCTTCAAGGTTTCAATTGAGTCATTCAGAAAACGCCAGTCTAATCAGAATCACCTCTAAATATAAACAGTATTCTCTTTATTTATCAGCTTCCTACATATTCTGAGATTTATAAACAGCAATTCTTAATATTTGAAAGCGCATTCTTTGGAAATATGTCATCTAAAGTAGCCAGAATGGTAAACATTATCTGTACTCTCGTCACTACGCAGCCTTCTATCTCTAATCTCCGTGATTGAACATGAATATAAAGATAGAGCGGCTCTATGTACCAGCATTTCAAGTGTTTCTTACAAGTTTCTAATCATTTCTCGGGACTATCATTGCGTATGGTAAGCGTTTTACCAAAAGGAGACAGTTTTCCTAGAAGTATACACAGGAATCTTCAAGGTTTAAATTTAGTCATTCAGAAAACGCCAGTCTAATCAGAAACACGTGTAAATAGAAACGGTATTCTCTTTGTTTATCAGCTTCCTACATATTCTGAGCTTTATAAACAGCAATTCTTAATGTTTGAAAGCACTTTCCTTGGAAAAACAACATCTAGAGTAGCCGCAATTGTTAACTTCATCCTTACTCTCCTCAGTTTAGAGTTTTTTATCTCTAATCTCAGTGATTGAACTAGGCCATAATGATAGCACGGCTCTATTTTACAGCATTTCAAGTGTTTCTTACATGTTTCTAGTCACTTCCCGGGACTATCCTAGTGCATATTAAGAGTTTTACCAAAATTAGACATTTTTCCAGAAGTAGATACATGAATCTTCAGGATGTAAACTTTGTCATTAAGAAAATGCCTGATAATTCAGCCACAATTGTATATATAAACAGTATTCTCTTCATTGATCAGCCTCATACACATATTCTGAGCTTTAAAAACAGCAATTCCCCATGTTGGAAGCACTCTCTTTGGAAAAACACCATTTAGAGTAGCCGCAATTGTAAACATTATCAATACTCTCTTCATTTGAGAGTTTTCTACCTCTAATCTCAGAGATTGAACCAGGCCATCAGGATACAACGGCTCGATTTACCCGTATTGAAACTGTTTCTTACATGTCTCTAATCTTTTCGGGGACTATCATTGTGTATTGTATGAGTTTTACCAAAAGTAGACAGTTTTCCCAGAAGTATACACGTGAATCTTCAAGTGTTAAATTGTGCATTCAGAAAACGCCAGGCAATTCGGCCTCAGTTCTAAATATAAAAAGTATTCTCTTCATTTATCAGCTTCATACCCATATTCTCAGCTTTTTAAATGGTAATTCTTAATGTTTGAAAACACTTTCTTCGGATATACATCATGAAAGTAGCCAGAATGGTAAGCATTATCTGTACTCTCGTCTTGACGTAGCATTCTATCTTAATCTCCGTGATTGAACATGAACATAAAGATAGAATGGCTCTGTGTACCAGCATTTCAAGTGTTTCTTACATGTTTCTAATCATTTCTCGGGACTATCATGGTGTACGTTAAGCGTTTAACCAAAAGTATACAGTTTTCCTAGAAGTATACACAGGAATCTTCAAGGTTACAATTGAGTCATTCAGAAAATGCCAGTCTAATCAGAATCACCTGTAAATAGAAACGGTATTCTCTTTATTTATCAGCTTCCTACAGATTCTGAGCTGGATTAACAGCAATTCTTAATGTTTGAAAGCACTTTCCTTGGAAAAACAACATCTACAGTAGCCGCAACTGTAAACTTCATCCTTACTCTTCTCAGTTGAGAGTTTTTTACCTCTAATCTCAGTGATTGAACTAGGCCATAAAGACAGAACAGCTCTATGTACCAGCATTTCAAGTGTTTCTTACATGTTTCTAATCATTTCTGGGACTATCACTGTGTATTTTAAGAGTTTTACCAAAAGTAGACCGTTTTCCCAGAAGTATACACTTGAATCTTCAAGAGTTAAATTGTGCCATTCAAAAAATGCCAGGCAATTCGGCCTCAGTTGTAAATATAAAAAGTATTCCCTTCATTTATCAGCTTCATACCCATACTCGCAGCTTTTTAAACGGAAATTCTTAATGTTTGAAAGCACTTTCTTCGGAAATACATCATGAAAAGTAGCCAGATGGGTAAACATTATCTCTACTCTCGACATTATGCAGCATTCTATCTCTAATCTCCGTGATTGTACAAGAACATAAAGATAGAACCGCTCTATGTACCAGCATTTCAAGTGTTTCTTACATGTTTCTAATCATTTCTGAGGACTAGCATGGTGTATGTTAGATGTTTTGCCAAAAGTAGATAGTTTTCCTGAAAGTATACACAGGAATCTTCAAGGTTTCAATTGAGTCATTCAGAAAACGCCAGTCTAATCAGAATCACCTGTAAATAGAAACAGTATTCTCTTTATTTATCAGCTTCCTACATATTCTGAGCTTATAAACAGCAATTCTTAATGTTTGAAAGCACTTTCTTCGGAAATACATCATGTAAAGTAGCCAGAATGGTAAACATTATCGGTACTCTCATTACGCAGCATTCTATCTCTAATCTCCGTAATTGAACATGAACATAAAGATAGATCCGCTCTATCTACCAGCATTTCAAGTGTTTCTTACATGTTTCTAATCATTTCTCGGGACTATCATGGTGTATGTTAAGCGTTTAACCAAAAGCAGACAGTTTTCCTAGAAGTATACACAGGAATCTTCAAGGTTTCAATTGAGTCATTCAGAAAACACCAGTCTAATCAGAATCACCACTAAATATAAACAGTATTCTCTTTATTTATCAGCTTCCTACATATTCTGAGATTTATAAACAGCAATTCTTAATATTTGAAAGCGCATTCTTTGGAAATATGTCATCTAAAGTAGCCAGAATGGTAAACATTATCTGTACTCTCGTCACTACACAGCCTTCTATCTCTAATCTCCGTGATTGAACATGAATATAAAGATAGAGCGGCTCTATGTACCAGCATTTCAAGTGTTTCTTACAAGTTTCTAATCATTTCTCGGGACTATCATTTTGTATGGTAAGCGTTTTACCAAAAGGAGACAGTTTTCCTAGAAGTATACACAGGAATCTTCAAGGTTTCAATTTAGTCATTCAGAAAACGCCAGTCTAATCAGAAACACGTGTAAATAGAAAGGGTATTCTCTTTATTTATCAGCTTCCTACATATTTTCAGCTTTATAAACAGCAATTCTTAATGTTTGAAAGCACGTTCCTTGGAAAAACAACATCTAGAGTAGCCGCAATTGTTAACTTCATCCTTACTCTACTCAGTTTAGAGTTTTTTATCTCTAATCTCAGTGATTGAACTAGGCCATAATGATAGCACGGCTCTATTTTACAGCATTTCAAGTGTTTCTTACATGTTTCTAGTCACTTCCCAGCACTATCCTAGTGTATATTAAGAGTTTTACCAAAATTAGACATTTTTCCAGAAGTAGATACATGAATCTTCAGGATGTAAACTTTGTCTTTAAGAAAATGCCTGATAATTCAGCCCCAATTGCATATATAAACAGTATTCTCTTCATTGATCAGCCTCATACACATATTCTGAGCTTTAAAAACAGCAATTCCCCATGTTGGAAGCACTCTCTTTGGAAAAACACCATTTAGAGTAGCCGCAATTGTAAACATTATCAATACTCTCTTCATTTGAGAGTTTTCTACCTCTAATCTCGGAGATTGAACCAGGCCATCAGGATAGAACGGCTCGATTTACCCCTATTGAAACTGTTTCTTACATGTCTCTAATCTTTTCTGGGACTATCATTGTGTATTGTATGAGTTTTACCAAAAGTAGACAGTTTTCCCAGAAGTATACACGTGAATCTTCAAGTGTTAAATTGTGCCTTTCAGAAAACGCCAGGCAATTCGGCCTCAGTTGTAAATATAAAAAGTATTCTCTTCATTTATCAGCTTCATACCCATATTCTCAGCTTTTTAAACGGTAATTCTTAATGTTTGAAAGCACTTTCTTCGGAAATACATCATGAAAGTAGCCAGAATGGTAAGCATTATCTGTACTCTCGTCATGACGTAGCATTCTATCTTAATCTCCGTGATTGAACATGAACATAAAGATAGAATGGCTCTGTGTACCAGCATTTCAAGTGTTTCTTACATGTTTCTAATCATTTCTCGGGACTATCATGGTGTACGTTAAGAGTTTAACCAAAAGTAGACAGTTTTCCTAGATGTATACCCAGGAATCGTCAAGGTTTCAATTGAGTCATTCAGAAAAAGCCAGTCTAATCAGAATCACCTGTAAATAGAAACAGTATTCTCTTTTTTTATCAGCTTCATACATATTCTGAGCTTTATAAACTGCAATTCTTAATGTTTGAAAGCACTTTCCTTGGAAAAACAACATCTAGAGTAGCCGCAACTGTAAACTTCATCCTTACTCTCCTCAGTTGAGAGATTTTACCGCTAATCTCAGTGATTGAACTAGGCCATAAAGATAGCACGGCTCTATTTTACAGCATTTCAAGTGTTTCTTACATGTTTCTAGTCACTTCCTGGGACTATCCTAGTGTATTTTAAGAGTTTTACGAAAATTAGACATTTTTCCAGAAGTAGATACATGAATCTTCAGGATGTAAACTTTGTCATTAAGAAAATGCCTGGTAATTCAGCCTCAATTGTATATATAAACAGTATTCTCTTCATTGATCAGCCTCATAAACATATTCTGAGCTTTAAAAACAGCAATTCCTCATACTGGAATCACTTTCTTTGGAAAAACACCATCAAGAGTAGCCGGAATTGTAAACATTATCATTACTCTCTTCATTTGAGAGTTTTCTACTTCTAATCTCGGTGATTGAACTAGGCCATCAGGATAGAATGGCTCCATTTACCCGTATTTAAACTGTTTCTTACATGTCTCTAATCTTTTCTGGGACTATCATTATGTATTGTAAGAGTTTTACCAAAAGTAGACAGTTTTCCCAGAAGTATACACGTGAATCTTCAAGAGTTAAATTGCGCCATTCAGAAAACGCCAGGCAAATCGGCCTCAGTTGTAAATATAAAAAGTATTCTCTTCAATTATCAGCTTCATACCCATATTTTCAGCTTTTTCAACGGAAATTCTTAATGTTTGAAAGCACTTTCTTCAGAAATACATCATGTAAAGTAGCCAGATGGGTAAACATTATCTGTACTCTCGACATTACGCAGCATTCTATCTCTAATCTCCGTGATTGTACAAGAACATAAAGATAGAACCGCTCTATGTACCAGCATTTCAAGTGTTTCTTACATGTTTCTAATCATTTCTGAGGACTAGCATGGTGTATGTTAAGTGTTTTGCCAAAAGTAGATAGTTTTCCTGAAAGTATACACAGGAATCTTCAAGGTTTCAATTGAGTCATTCAGAAAACGCCAGTCTAATCAGAATCACCTGTAAATAGAAACAGTATTCTCTTTATTTATCAGCTTCCTACATATTCTGAGCTTATAAACAGCAATTCTTAATGTTTGAAAGCACTTTCTTCGGAAATACATCATGTAAAGTAGCCAGAATGGTAAACATTATCGGTACTCTCATTACGCAGCATTCTATCTCTAATCTCCGTAATTGAACATGAACATAAAGATAGATCCGCTCTATGTACCAGCATTTCAAGTGTTTCTTACATGTTTCTAATCATTTCTCGGGACTATCATGGTGTACGTTAAGCGTTTAACCAAAAGCAGACAGTTTTCCTAGAAGTATACACAGGAATCTTCAAGGTTTCAATTGAGTCATTCAGAAAACGCCAGTCTAATCAGAATCACCTCTAAATATAAACAGTATTCTCTTTATTTATCAGCTTCCTACATATTCTGAGATTTATAAACAGCAATTCTTAATATTTGAAAGCGCATTCTTTGGAAATATGTCATCTAAAGTAGCCAGAATGGTAAACATTATCTGTACTCTCGTCACTACGCAGACTTCTATCTCTAATCTCTGTGATTGAACATGAATATAAAGATAGAGCGGCTCTATGTACCAGCATTTCAAGTGTTTCTTACAAGTTTCTAATCATTTCTCGGGACTATCATTGCGTATGGTAAGCGTTTTACCAAAAGGAGACAGTTTTCCTAGAAGTATACACAGGAATCTTCAAGGTTTCAATTTAGTCATTCAGAAAACGCCAGTCTAATCAGAAACACCTGTAAAGAGAAATGGTATTCTCTTTATTTATCAGCTTCCTACATATTTTGAGCTTTATAAACAGCAATTCTTAATGTTTGAAAGCACTTTCCTTGGAAAAACAACATCTAGAGTAGCCGCAATTGTAAACTTCATCCTTACTCTCCTCAGTTTAGAGTTTTTTATCTCTAATCTCAGTACTTGAACTAGGCCATAATGATAGCACGGCTCTATTTTACAGCATTTCAAGTATTTCTTACATGTTTCTAGTCACTTCCCGGGACTATCCTAGTGTATATTAAGATTTTTACCAAAATTAGACATTTTTCCAGAAGTAGATACATGAATGTTCAGGATGTAAACTTTGTCATTAAGAAAATGCCTGATAATTCAGCCCCAATTGTATATATAAACAGTATTCTCTTCATTGATCAGCCTCATACACATATTCTGAGCTTTAAAAACAGCAATTCCCCATGTTGGATGCACTTTCTTTGGAAAAACACCATTTAGAGTAGCCGCAATTGTAAACATTATCAATACTCTCTTCATTTGAGAGTTTTCTACCTCTAATCTCAGAGATTGAACCAGGCCATCAGGATACAACGGCTCGATTTACCCGTATTGAAACTGTTTCTTACATGTCTCTAATTTTTTCTGGGACTATCATTGTGTATTGTATGAGTTTTACCAAAAGTAGACAGTTTTCCCAGAAGTATACACGTGAATCTTCAAGCGTTAAATTGTGCCATTCAGAAAACCCCAGGCAATTCGGCCTCAGTTGTAAATATAAAAAGTATTCTCTTCTTTTATCAGCTTCATACCCATATTTTCAGCTTTTTAAACAGAATTTCTTAATGTTTGAAAGCACTTTCTTCGGAAATACATCATGTAAGTAGCCAGAATGGTAAACATTATCTGTACTCTCATCATTACGCAGCATTCTATCTCTAATCTCCGTGATTGAACATGAACATAAAGATAGAACGGCTCTATGTACCAGCATTTCAAGTGTTTCTTACATGTTTCTAATCATTTCTCGGGACTATCATGGTGTACATTAAGCATTTAACCAAAAGTAGAAAGTTTTCCTAGAAGTATACACAGGAATCTTCAAGGTTACAATTGAGTCATTCAGAAAATGCCAGTCTAATCAGAATCACCTGTAAATAGAAACGGTATTCTCTTTATTTATCAGCTTCCTACAGATTCTGAGCTTTATTAACAGCAATTCTTAATGTTTGAAAGCACTTTCCTTGGAAAAACAACATCTACAGTAGCCGCAACTGTAAACTTCATCCTTACTCTTCTCAGTTGAGAGTTTTTTACCTCTAATCTCAGTGATTGAACTAGGCCATAAAGACAGAACAGCTCTATGTACCAGCACTTCAAGTGTTTCTTACATGTTTCTAATCATTCTGGGACTATCACTGTGTATTTTAAGAGTTTTACGAAATTAGACAGTTTTCCCAGAAGTATACACTTGAATCTTCAAGAGTTAAATTGTGCCATTCAAAAAATACCAGGCAATTCGGCCTCAGTTGTAAATATAAAAAGTATTCTCTTCATTTATCAGCTTCATACCCATATTCTCAGCTTTTTAAACGGAAATTCTTAATGTTTGAAAGCACTTTCTTCGGAAATACATCATGTAAAGTAGCCAGAAGGGTAAACATTATCTGTACTCTCGACATTACGCAGCATTCTATCTCTAATCTCCGTGATTGAACAAGAACATAAAGATAGAACCGCTCTATGTACCAGCATTTCAAGTGTTTCTTACATGTTTCTAATCATTTCTGAGGACTAGCATGGTGTATGTTAAGTGTTTTGCCAAAAGTAGATAGTTTTCCTGAAAGTATACACAGGAATCTTCAAGGTTTCAATTGAGTCATTCAGAAAACGCAAGTCTAATCAGAATCACTTGTAAATAGAAACAGTATTCTCTTTATTTATCAGCTTCCTACATATTCTGAGCTTATAAACAGCAATTCCTAATGTTTGAAAGCACTTACTTCGGAAATACATCATGAAAGTAGCCAGAATGGTAAGCATTATCTGTACTCTCGTCATGACGTAGCATTCTATCTTAATCTCCGTGATTGAACATGAACATAAAGATAGAATGGCTCTGTGTACCAGCATTTCAAGTGTTTCTTACATGTTTCTAATCATTTCTCGGGACTATCATGGTGTACGTTAAGCGTTTAACCAAAAGTAGACAGTTTTCCTAGATGTATACCCAGGAATCTTCAAGGTTTCAATTGAGTCATTCAGAAAAAGCCCATCTAATCAGAATCACCTGTAAATAGAAACAGTATTCTCTTTTTTTATCAGCTTCATACATATTCTGAGCTTTATAAACAGCAATTCTTAATGTTTGAAAGCACTTTCCTTGGAAAAACAACATCTAGAGTAGCCGCAACTGTAAACTTCATCCTTACTCTCCTCAGTTGAGAGATTTTACCGCTAATCTCAGTGATTGAACTAGGCCATAAAGATAGCACGGCTCTATTTTACAGCATTTCAAGTGTTTCTTACATGTTTCTAGTCACTTCCTGGGACTATCCTAGTGTATTTTAAGAGTTTTACGAAAATTAGACATTTTTCCAGAAGTAGATACATGAATCTTCAGGATGTAAACTTTGTCATTAAGAAAATGCCTGGTAATTCAGCCTCAATTGTATATATAAACAGTATTCTCTTCATTGATCAGCCTCATAAACATATTCTGAGCTTTAAAAACAGCAATTCCTCATACTGGAATCACTTTCTTTGGAAAAACACCATCAAGAGTAGCCGGAATTGTAAACATTATCATTACTCTCTTCATTTGAGAGTTTTCTACTTCTAATCTCGGTGATTGAACTAGGCCATCAGGATAGAATGGCTCCATTTACCCGTATTTAAACTGTTTCTTACATGTCTCTAGTCTTTTCTGGGACTATCATTATGTATTGTAAGAGTTTTACCAAAAGTATACAGTTTTCCCAGAAGTATACACGTGAATCTTCAAGAGTTAAATTGCGCCATTCAGAAAACGCCAGGCAAATCGGCCTCAGTTGTAAATATAAAATGTATTCTTTTCATTTATCAGCTTCATACCCATATTTTCAGCTTTTTAAACGGAAATTCTTAATGTTTGAAAGCACTTTCTTCGGAAATACATCATGTAAGTAGCCAGAATGGTAAACATTATCTGTACTCTCATCATTACGCAGCATTCTATCTCTAATCTCCGTGATTGAACATGAACATAAAGATAGAACGGCTCTATGTACCAGCATTTCAAGTGTTTCTTACATGTTTCTAATCATTTCTCAGGACTATCAGGTGTACATTAAGCGTTTAACCAAAAGTATACAGTTTTCCTAGAAGTATACACAGGAATCTTCAAGGTTACAATTGAGTCATTCAGAAAACGCCAGTCTAATCAGAATCACCTGTAAATAGAAACGGTATTCTCTTTATTTATCAGCTTCCTACAGATTCTGAGCTGTATTAACAGCAATTCTTAATGTTTGAAAGCACTTTCCTTGGAAAAACAACATCTACAGTAGCCGCAACTGTAAACTTCATCCTTACTCTTCTCAGTTGAGAGTTTTTAACCTCTAATCTCAGTGATTGAACTAGGCCATAAAGACAGAACAGCTCTATGTACCAGCATTTCAAGTGTTTCTTACATGTTTCTAATCATTTCTGGGACTATCACTGTGTATTTTAAGAGTTTTACCAAAAGTAGACCGTTTTCCCAGAAGTATACACTTGAATCTTCAAGAGGTAAATTGTGCCATTCAAAAAATGCCAGGCAATTCGGCCTCAGTTGTAAATATAAAAAGTATTCTCTTCATTTATCAGCTTCATACCCATACTCTCAGCTTTTTAAACGGAAATTCTTAATGTTTGAAAGCACTTTCTTCGGAAATACATCATGTAAAGTACCCAGATGGGTAAACATTATCTGTACTCTCGACATTACGCAGCATTCTATCTCTAATCTCCATGATTGTACAAGAACATAAAGATAGAACCGCTCTATGTACCAGCATTTCAAGTGTTTCTTACATGTTTCTAATCATTACTGAGGACTAGCATGGTGTATTTTAAGTGTTTTGTCAAATGTAGATAGTTTTCCTGAAAGTATACACAGGAATCTTCAAGGTTTCAATTGAGTCATTCAGAAAACGCAAGTCTAATCATAATCACCTGTAAATAGAAACAGTATTCTCTTTTTTTATCAGCTTCCTACATATTCTGAGCTTATAAACAGCAATTCTTAATGTTTGAAAGCACTTTCTTCGGAAATACATCATGTAAAGTAGCCAGAATGGTAAACATTATCGGTACTCTCATTACGCAGCATTCTATCTCTAATCTCCGTAATTGAACATGAACATAAAGATAGAGCGGCTCTATGTACCAGCATTTCAAGTGTTTCTTACATGTTTCTAATCATTTCTCGGGACTATCATGGTGTACATTAAGCATTTAACCAAAAGTAGAAAGTTTTCCTAGAAGTATACACAGGAATCTTCAAGGTTACAATTGAGTCATTCAGAAAATGCCAGTCTAATCAGAATCACCTGTAAATAGAAACGGTATTCTCTTTATTTATCAGCTTCCTACAGATTCTGAGCTTTATTAACAGCAATTCTTAATGTTTGAAAGCACTTTCCTTGGAAAAACAACATCTACAGTAGCCGCAACTGTAAACTTCATCCTTACTCTTCTCAGTTGAGAGTTTTTTACCTCTAATCTCAGTGATTGAACTAGGCCATAAAGACAGAACAGCTCTATGTACCAGCACTTCAAGTGTTTCTTACATGTTTCTAATCATTTCTGGGACTATCACTGTGTATTTTAAGAGTTTTACGAAATTAGACAGTTTTCCCAGAAGTATACACTTGAATCTTCAAGAGTTAAATTGTGCCATTCAAAAAATACCAGGCAATTCGGCCTCAGTTGTAAATATAAAAAGTATTCTCTTCATTTATCAGCTTCATACCCATATTCTCAGCTTTTTAAACGGAAATTCTTAATGTTTGAAAGCACTTTCTTCGGAAATACATCATGTAAAGTAGCCAGAAGGGTAAACATTATCTGTACTCTCGACATTACGCAGCATTCTATCTCTAATCTCCGTGATTGAACAAGAACATAAAGATAGAACCGCTCTATGTACCAGCATTTCAAGTGTTTCTTACATGTTTCTAATCATTTCTGAGGACTAGCATGGTGTATGTTAAGTGTTTTGCCAAAAGTAGATAGTTTTCCTGAAAGTATACACAGGAATCTTCAAGGTTTCAATTGAGTCATTCAGAAAACGCAAGTCTAATCAGAATCACCTGTAAATAGAAACAGTATTCTCTTTATTTATCAGCTTCCTACATATTCTGAGCTTATAAACAGCAATTCCTAATGTTTGAAAGCACTTACTTCGGAAATACATCATGAAAGTAGCCAGAATGGTAAGCATTATCTGTACTCTCGTCATGACGTAGCATTCTATCTTAATCTCCGTGATTGAACATGAACATAAAGATAGAATGGCTCTGTGTACCAGCATTTCAAGTGTTTCTTACATGTTTCTAATCATTTCTCGGGACTATCATGGTGTACGTTAAGCGTTTAACCAAAAGTAGACAGTTTTCCTAGATGTATACCCAGGAATCTTCAAGGTTTCAATTGAGTCATTCAGAAAAAGCCCATCTAATCAGAATCACCTGTAAATAGAAACAGTATTCTCTTTTTTTTACAGCTTCATACATATTCTGAGCTTTATAAACAGCAATTCTTAATGTTTGAAAGCACTTTCCTTGGAAAAACAACATCTAGAGTAGCCGCAACTGTAAACTTCATCCTTACTCTCCTCAGTTGAGAGATTTTACCGCTAATCTCAGTGATTGAACTAGGCCATAAAGATAGCACGGCTCTATTTTACAGCATTTCAAGTGTTTCTTACATGTTTCTATTCACTTCCTGGGACTATCCTAGTGTATTTTAAGAGTTTTACGAAAATTAGACATTTTTCCAGAAGTAGATACATGAATCTTCAGGATGTAAACTTTGTCATTAAGAAAATGCCTGGTAATTCAGCCTCAATTGTATATATAAACAGTATTCTCTTCATTGATCAGCCTCATAAACATATTCTGAGCTTTAAAAACAGCAATTCCTCATACTGGAATCACTTTCTTTGGAAAAACACCATCAAGAGTAGCCGGAATTGTAAACATTATCATTACTCTCTTCATTTGAGAGTTTTCTACTTCTAATCTCGGTGATTGAACTAGGCCATCAGGATAGAATGGCTCCATTTACCCGTATTTAAACTGTTTCTTACATGTCTCTAGTCTTTTCTGGGACTATCATTATGTATTGTAAGAGTTTTACCAAAAGTAGACAGTTTTCCCAGAAGTATACACGTGAATCTTCAAGAGTTAAATTGCGCCATTCAGAAAACGCCAGGCAAATCGGCCTCAGTTGTAAATATAAAATGTATTCTCTTCATTTATCAGCTTCATACCCATATTTTCAGCTTTTTAAACGGAAATTCTTAATGTTTGAAAGCACTTTCTTCGGAAATACATCATGTAAGTAGCCAGAATGGTAAACATTATCTGTACTCTCATCATTACGCAGCATTCTATCTCTAATCTCCGTGATTGAACATGAACATAAAGATAGAACGGCTCTATGTACCAGCATTTCAAGTGTTTCTTACATGTTTCTAATCATTTCTCAGGACTATCAGGTGTACATTAAGGGTTTAACCAAAAGTATACAGTTTTCCTAGAAGTATACACAGGAATCTTCAAGGTTACAATTGAGTCATTCAGAAAACGCCAGTCTAATCAGAATCACCTGTAAATAGAAACGGTATTCTCTTTATTTATCAGCTTCCTACAGATTCTGAGCTGTATTAACAGCAATTCTTAATGTTTGAAAGCACTTTCCTTGGAAAAACAACATCTACAGTAGCCGCAACTGTAAACTTCATCCTTACTCTTCTCAGTTGAGAGTTTTTAACCTCTAATCTCAGTGATTGAACTAGGCCATAAAGACAGAACAGCTCTATGTACCAGCATTTCAAGTGTTTCTTACATGTTTCTAATCATTTCTGGGACTATCACTGTGTATTTTAAGAGTTTTACCAAAAGTAGACCGTTTTCCCCAGAAGTATACACTTGAATCTTCAAGAGTTAAATTGTGCCATTCAAAAAATGCCAGGCAATTCGGCCTCAGGTGTAAATATAAAAAGTATTCTCTTCATTTATCAGCTTCATACCCATACTCTCAGCTTTTTAAACGGAAATTCTTAATGTTTGAAAGCACTTTCTTCGGAAATACATCATGTAAAGTAGCCAGATGGGTAAACATTATCTGTACTCTCGACATTACGCAGCATTCTATCTCTAATCTCCATGATTGTACAAGAACATAAAGATAGAACCGCTCTATGTACCAGCATTTCAAGTGTTTCTTACATGTTTCTAATCATTACTGAGGGCTAGCATGGTGTATGTTAAGTGTTTTGTCAAAAGTAGATAGTTTTCCTGAAAGTATACACAGGAATCTTCAAGGTTTCAATTGAGTCATTCAGAAAACGCCAGTCTAATCAGAATCACCTGTAAATAGAAACAGTATTCTCTCTTTTTATCAGCTTCCTACATATTCTGAGCTTATAAACAGCAATTCTTAATGTTTGAAAGCACTTTCTTCGGAAATACATCATGTAAAGTAGCCAGAATGGTAAACATTATCGGTACTCTCATTACGCAGCATTCTATCTCTAATCTCCGTAATTGAACATGAACATAAAGATAGAGCGGCTCTATGTACCAGCATTTCAAGTGTTTCTTACATGTTTCTAATCATTTCTCGGGACTATCATGGTGTACATTAAGCATTTAACCAAAAGTAGAAAGTTTTCCTAGAAGTATACACAGGAATCTTCAAGGTTACAATTGAGTCATTCAGAAAATGCCAGTCTAATCAGAATCACCTGTAAATAGAAACGGTATTCTCTTTATTTATCAGCTTCCTACAGATTCTGAGCTTTATTAACAGCAATTCTTAATGTTTGAAAGCACTTTCCTTGGAAAAACAACATCTACAGTAGCCGCAACTGTAAACTTCATCCTTACTCTTCTCAGTTGAGAGTTTTTTTACCTCTAATCTCAGTGATTGAACTAGGCCATAAAGACAGAACAGCTCTATGTACCAGCACTTCAAGTGTTTCTTACATGTTTCTAATCATTCTGGGACTATCACTGTGTATTTTAAGAGTTTTACGAAATTAGACAGTTTTCCCAGAAGTATACACTTGAATCTTCAAGAGTTAAATTGTGCCATTCAAAATATACCAGGCAATTCGGCCTCAGTTGTAAATATAAAAAGTATTCTCTTCATTTATCAGCTTCATACCCATATTCTCAGCTTTTTAAACGGAAATTCTTAATGTTTGAAAGCACTTTCTTCGGAAATACATCATGTAAAGTAGCCAGAAGGGTAAACATTATCTGTACTCTCGACATTACGCAGCATTCTATCTCTAATCTCCGTGATTGAACAAGAACATAAAGATAGAACCGCTCTATGTACCAGCATTTCAAGTGTTTCTTACATGTTTCTAATCATTTCTGAGGACTAGCATGGTGTATGTTAAGTGTTTTGCCAAAAGTAGATAGTTTTCCTGAAAGTATACACAGGAATCTTAAAGGTTTCAATTGAGTCATTCAGAAAACGCAAGTCTAATCAGAATCACCTGTAAATAGAAACAGTATTCTCTTTATTTATCAGCTTCCTACATATTCTGAGCTTATAAACAGCAATTCCTAATGTTTGAAAGCACTTACTTCGGAAATACATCATGAAAGTAGCCAGAATGGTAAGCATTATCTGTACTCTCGTCATGACGTAGCATTCTATCTTAATCTCCGTGATTGAACATGAACATAAAGATAGAATGGCTCTGTGTACCAGCATTTCAAGTGTTTCTTACATGTTTCTAATCATTTCTCGGGACTATCATGGTGTACGTTAAGCGTTTAACCAAAAGTAGACAGTTTTCCTAGATGTATACCCAGGAATCTTCAAGGTTTCAATTGAGTTATTCAGAAAAAGCCCATCTAATCAGAATCACCTGTAAATAGAAACAGTATTCTCTTTTTTTATCAGCTTCATACATATTCTGAGCTTTATAAACAGCAATTCTTAATGTTTGAAAGCACTTTCCTTGGAAAAACAACATCTAGAGTAGCCGCAACTGTAAACTTCATCCTTACTCTCCTCAGTTGAGAGATTTTACTGCTAATCTCAGTGATTGAACTAGGCCATAAAGATAGCACGGCTCTATTTTACAGCATTTCAAGTGTTTCTTACATGTTTCTAGTCACTTCCTGGGACTATCCTAGTGTATTTTAAGAGTTTTACGAAAATTAGACATTTTTCCAGAAGTAGATACATGAATCTTCAGGATGTAAACTTTGTCATTAAGAAAATGCCTGGTAATTCAGCCTCAATTGTATATATAAACAGTATTCTCTTCATTGATCAGCCTCATAAACATATTCTGAGCTTTAAAAACAGCAATTCCTCATACTGGAATCACTTTCTTTGGAAAAACACCATCAAGAGTAGCCGGAATTGTAAACATTATCATTACTCTCTTCATTTGAGAGTTTTCTACTTCTAATCTCGGTGATTGAACTAGGCCATCAGGATAGAATGGCTCCATTTACCCGTATTTAAACTGTTTCTTACATGTCTCTAGTCTTTTCTGGGACTATCATTATGTATTGTAAGAGTTTTACCAAAAGTAGACAGTTTTCCCAGAAGTATACACGTGAATCTTCAAGAGTTAAATTGCGCCATTCAGAAAACGCCAGGCAAATCGGCCTCAGTTGTAAATATAAAATGTATTCTCTTCATTTATCAGCTTCATACCCATATTTTCAGCTTTTTAAACGGAAATTCTTAATGTTTGAAAGCACTTTCTTCGGAAATACATCATGTAAGTAGCCAGAATGGTAAACATTATCTGTACTCTCATCATTACGCAGCATTCTATCTCTAATCTCCGTGATTGAACATGAACATAAAGATAGAACGGCTCTATGTACCAGCATTTCAAGTGTTTCTTACATGTTTCTAATCATTTCTCAGGACTATCAGGTGTACATTAAGCGTTTAACCAAAAGTATACAGTTTTCCTAGAAGTATACACAGGAATCTTCAAGGTTACAATTGAGTCATTCAGAAAACGCCAGTCTAATCAGAATCACCTGTAAATAGAAACGGTATTCTCTTTATTTATCAGCGTCCTACAGATTCTGAGCTGTATTAACAGCAATTCTTAATGTTTGAAAGCACTTTCCTTGGAAAAACAACATCTACAGTAGCCGCAACTGTAAACTTCATCCTTACTCTTCTCAGTTGAGAGTTTTTAACCTCTAATCTCAGTGATTGAACTAGGCCATAAAGACAGAACAGCTCTATGTACCAGCATTTCAAGTGTTTCTTACATGTTTCTAATCATTTCTGGGACTATCACTGTGTATTTTAAGAGTTTTACCAAAAGTAGACCGTTTTCCCCAGAAGTATACACTTGAATCTTCAAGAGGTAAATTGTGCCATTCAAAAAATGCCAGGCAATTCGGCCTCAGTTGTAAATATAAAAAGTATTCTCTTCATTTATCAGCTTCATACCCATACTCTCAGCTTTTTAAACGGAAATTCTTAATGTTTGAAAGCACTTTCTTCGGAAATACATCATGTAAAGTAGCCAGATGGGTAAACATTATCTGTACTCTCGACATTACGCAGCATTCTATCTCTAATCTCCATGATTGTACAAGAACATAAAGATAGAACCGCTCTATGTACCAGCATTTCAAGTGTTTCTTACATGTTTCTAATCATTACTGAGGACTAGCATGGTGTATTTTAAGTGTTTTGTCAAATGTAGATAGTTTTCCTGAAAGTATACACAGGAATCTTCAAGGTTTCAATTGAGTCATTCAGAAAACGCCAGTCTAATCAGAATCACCTGTAAATAGAAACAGTATTCTCTTTTTTTATCAGCTTCCTACATATTCTGAGCTTATAAACAGCAATTCTTAATGTTTGAAAGCACTTTCTTCGGAAATACATCATGTAAAGTAGCCAGAATGGTAAACATTATCGGTACTCTCATTACGCAGCATTCTATCTCTAATCTCCGTAATTGAACATGAACATAAAGATAGAGCGGCTCTATGTACCAGCATTTCAAGTGTTTCTTACATGTTTCTAATCATTTCTCGGGACTATCATGGTGTACATTAAGCATTTAACCAAAAGTAGAAAGTTTTCCTAGAAGTATACACAGGAATCTTCAAGGTTACAATTGAGTCATTCAGAAAATGCCAGTCTAATCAGAATCACCTGTAAATAGAAACGGTATTCTCTTTATTTATCAGCATCCTACAGATTCTGAGCTTTATTAACAGCAATTCTTAATGTTTGAAAGCACTTTCCTTGGAAAAACAACATCTACAGTAGCCGCAACTGTAAACTTCATCCTTACTCTTCTCAGTTGAGAGTTTTTTACCTCTAATCTCAGTGATTGAACTAGGCCATAAAGACAGAACAGCTCTATGTACCAGCACTTCAAGTGTTTCTTACATGTTTCTAATCATTTCTGGGACTATCACTGTGTATTTTAAGAGTTTTACGAAATTAGACAGTTTTCCCAGAAGTATACACTTGAATCTTCAAGAGTTAAATTGTGCCATTCAAAAAATACCAGGCAATTCGGCCTCAGTTGTAAATATAAAAAGTATTCTCTTCATTTATCAGCTTCATACCCATATTCTCAGCTTTTTAAACGGAAATTCTTAATGTTTGAAATCACTTTCTTCGGAAATACATCATGTAAAGTAGCCAGAAGGGTAAACATTATCTGTACTCTCGACATTACGCAGCATTCTATCTCTAATCTCCGTGATTGAACAAGAACATAAAGATAGAACCGCTCTATGTACCAGCATTTCAAGTGTTTCTTACATGTTTCTAATCATTTCTGAGGACTAGCATGGTGTATGTTAAGTGTTTTGCCAAAAGTAGATAGTTTTCCTGAAAGTATACACAGGAATCTTCAAGGTTTCAATTGAGTCATTCAGAAAACGCAAGTCTAATCAGAATCACCTGTAAATAGAAACAGTATTCTCTTTATTTATCAGCTTCCTACATATTCTGAGCTTATAAACAGCAATTCCTAATGTTTGAAAGCACTTACTTCGGAAATACATCATGAAAGTAGCCAGAATGGTAAGCATTATCTGTACTCTCGTCATGACGTAGCATTCTATCTTAATCTCCGTGATTGAACATGAACATAAAGATAGAATGGCTCTGTGTACCAGCATTTCAAGTGTTTCTTACATGTTTCTAATCATTTCTCGGGACTATCATGGTGTACGTTAAGCGTTTAAACCAAAAGTAGACAGTTTTCCTAGATGTATACCCAGGAATCTTCAAGGTTTCAATTGAGTCATTCAGAAAAAGCCCATCTAATCAGAATCACCTGTAAATAGAAACAGTATTCTCTTTTTTTATCAGCTTCATACATATTCTGAGCTTTATAAACAGCAATTCTTAATGTTTGAAAGCACTTTCCTTGGAAAAACAACATCTAGAGTAGCCGCAACTGTAAACTTCATCCTTACTCTCCTCAGTTGAGAGATTTTACTGCTAATCTCAGTGATTGAACTAGGCCATAAAGATAGCACGGCTCTATTTTACAGCATTTCAAGTGTTTCTTACATGTTTCTAGTCACTTCCTGGGACTATCCTAGTGTATTTTAAGAGTTTTACGAAAATTAGACATTTTTCCAGAAGTAGATACATGAATCTTCAGGATGTAAACTTTGTCATTAAGAAAATGCCTGGTAATTCAGCCTCAATTGTATATATAAACAGTATTCTCTTCATTGATCAGCCTCATAAACATATTCTGAGCTTTAAAAACAGCAATTCCTCATACTGGAATCACTTTCTTTGGAAAAACACCATCAAGAGTAGCCGGAATTGTAAACATTATCATTACTCTCTTCATTTGAGAGTTTTCTACTTCTAATCTCGGTGATTGAACTAGGCCATCAGGATAGAAT